>NW_027287815.1:0-57173 GCF_047511675.1 Marmota flaviventris | reverse complement strand
ATTCTGACCCTAATATTAAACCTAGGTCTAACCCTAACACCGACCCTGACCCACAGTTTAGCACATTCTTATCCCTAGACCTAACTCTGAACCTAACATACAGCCTAGCCCTAATCATAGCTCAGAACCTAACCCTTATGCTAAACATAACCCTAAACGTAATCCTAGTTCTAACCCTCACCTTAATCCTAACACAAGACCTTATCCTTGGGCTGGGAATGGCTCAAACGGTAGTGTGCTTGCCTGGCATGCGTGCGGCCAGGGTTTGATCCTCAGCACCACATCCAAACAAAGATGTTGTTCCCACTGAAAAATTAAAAAATAAATATTAAAAAATTATCTCTCTCTTTCTGTCTCTCTCTCTCACTCTCTCTTTTTTAAAAAGACCTAATCCTAACCATAACCCTAGCCACAACCTTAACTCTACATATATCCATTACCCTAAAAATAACCTTACCATAATGCTAACCCTAGGCTTAACCCTAACCTGTCGCTTTCCCCAAACCTATCAATTACCCTAATCTACCCTGAACCCTAAACCTAACCCAATCATTATGCTAACCCTAACCCTAATGCTAATTCGAGCTCTAAACTAAACTCAAAACTAAACCAAACCCTAACACTGAAAGTGACTCTAATAATTTCCTTAGCTATAAACCTGACTCTTACCCTACCTAACACTTACACTAGATCTAGACATAAAACCTATCCCTAACACTATTCCTAAACTTAACCCTAGACTTGATATTTACACTAGCCTTAATCCTAGCCTTAAACCTAACACAAATCCTAGCCCTAAACATAGCCTTAATTTTATCCCTAAACCCAAACCCTAGGCCTAACCCTAACACTAACCCTAGCCCTAATCTTAGCCCTAATTTAGTCCTATCCCTAATCCTAACCCTAACTCTAGCCCAAAGACTAACTCTAAATCTCACCCTAACCCTAACCCTTGTTATAACTCTACCCCTTACTAGAACTCTAATTTTAGTTTTAACTCTTGTGTATTCTTAGCCCAATTCATAGCCCTGGCCATAACCCTGGTTCTAACCCAAACAATAAATCTAACCCTAAACCTAAACCTTGAACTAGCCCTAATGCTAATGCTAATCCTAAAACTAGCTCTAACCCTAGCTCTATCCCTAGAACAAAACCGAGTCATAGCCATAAGCCTAACCCTTAACATAAACCAAACCCTAACCCTACACCTAGCCCTAACCATATCCCTAATTCTAGTCATAAACTTAACCCCAAAACTAACCCTGACCCTGACTCTGAACCTAACACTAACCCTGGCACTAAACATCATCATCACCGTATACCTCAACCTAACACTAGACCTAGCCCTACCTCTAACCCTATAACTAGCACTAATCAAAACCTACTTTATACATTAGCGGTAGCCTTAACCTTTGCCCTACCTAACCCAAAACATAGCTTTAAATCCGAGTCTAAATCTAGCTTTTAACCCTAAACTTAAACCTATCCCTAACACAAAACTAACCCTAATCCTATACATAACACTAGTGCTAACCTTAGGTCTAAACCTATCCATTACCCTAACACTTAAGCTAACCCGAGGCCTAACCCTAAACCTATCCATTACACTAAACCAAAGGTAAACCCTAAAACTAACCCTGTCATTACCCTAAACCTAAATCCTAACCTAACCCAAAACCTAACCCTGATCCTGAACCTAAAAATAACCCTAGATATAAACCTAAATTTTACCCTATCCTTACACTGGAACAAGCCATAAACCTAACACTAAATCTAGCCTAATGGTAACCCTAGACCTGACATTAGCCCTAGCCCTAATACTATCCCTAACACTAACACAAACCCTAAACCTCATCCTAGCCATAAACCTAGCCTTAATCATAACCCTAACCCTAACTAAGCCCTAACCCTAATACTAACACTTGCCCTAGACCTAAACCTAGCCCAAACCACATCATTTACCCTAAACGTAACCCTAACTCTTACCCTAACACTTTTCATCACAATTGCCCTATCCTTAGCCCTAGCTTTAACACTAGATTGAAACCTAACTTTAAATCTAATCCTAACTCGATGCCTAAGCCTGAAACTAGCCCTAACCTTGATGCTAATTGTAAACCTAGCCCTAACCCTAACCCTAACAATAACCTAGCCATAATTTAGCCCTATCCCTAATCCTAACCCTAATTTTAGGCCTAAGAATAACTAACTCTCACACTGGCCCTATCACTCATTTTATTCCTATCCATTCCTATAAACATAACCCTATCCCAAATCTTAGTACTAAACCTTGCCCTATCCTTAGCCCTAGCACTAACCTTAGATAAAAACCTAACTCTAAATTTAACCCTAAACCAAATCCTAAGCCTAAATCTAAAACTAGCCCTAACCCTAATACTAATCCTAAAAATTTCACTAAACCTAACACTAGCCCTAAAATCAAACTGAGACAAAGCTCTAACCCTAACCCTTAACCTAAAACAAGTCCTAACCCTACACCTAGCCCTAACCCCAGCCCTAATTCGAGTTTTAAGCCAAACCCTAAAACTAAACCTGACCCTTACTCTGACCATAACAATAACTCGAGTCAAAACATCACCCTAACCCTAACACTTAACCTAACAGTAAACATAGCCATAAAACACTAAAATTAGCCATCATCATAACCCTAGTACTTACATTAGCCATAACCCTAACCCTACACCAACTTAACCCAAAACCTAGCCCTAATAATAACCATAACCCTAGCCCTAAACTGATATCTAACTCTATCCGTTACCATAAACATAACCCTAACCCTAATGCTAATTCAAGCCCTACCTTTAAATATTAACCTGTCCCAAACCCTAAGCCAGAACATGACCTTAATAATACCCCTAGCTCTGAAACTCACGCTAACCCTAAACCTAACCCTTACACTAGACATACCCATAATTCTAACCTAAATCTATATTTAACAATATTTTTGGACCTGAAATTACCCTAGCACTAATCCTAGCACTAAACCTAAAAAAAACCCTAGCCCTCATCATAGCCATAAACCTAGCTTTAATCATAAACCTAACACTAACCACAGCCCTAACCATAATTCTAACCCTCACCCTACCTCTAAACCTAGCTATAAATCCATTCCTTATCCCAAACTTTGCCCTAACTCTAAACCTAAAACTCTAAACTCTAACTCTAAACTCTAACCCTCACCCTAACCCTAACCATAATTCTAACCCTGAGCCTAACCCTAGGCTTAAACTGAACACTAAACCTAGCCCTAATCCTAGCCCTAATTTAGCCTTATCTCTAACCCTAACCCTAACCCTAGCCCTATGACTAACTCTTACCATAGCCCTTTCCCTAGTGCTAACTCTACCCCTTTCCATATCCCTAAGCCTAGCCATAACCCTTGTCTTTTCCTTAGTTCTAGCCCTAACCCTAGATCTAACCCTAATTCTAAATTTAACCCTAACCCTAAGCCTAAGCCTAACACTAACAAGAGTGCTAACCCTAACCCTAGGACTAAAACAAAACCGAGTATGAGCCCTAACCCCATACCTTAACTTAAACAAAGTCCTAACCCTAACTAGACCTAACCCTAACCCTAATTCGAGTCCTACCCCTAACCTTAAAACCAACCGTGACCCTGACTCATATCCTAACACTCACACTAGATCTAAACACTGCCCTCACCTTAAACTTAACCCTAATAGTAACCCTAGCCCTAATTCGAATCCTAACTCTAACCCTAAATCTAAGCCTGACCCTCACTATTATCTTAACACAAACCCTAGCTATAAATATAACCATAAACTTAAACCTAAATCAAACACTAAACCTAACACATACTCTAACACTAAAACTAACCCTATGGTAACAGTAGTTCTTACATTAGCCATTGCCCTATCACTAGCCCTAACCCTAACACAGGACCTAAGCATAATATGAGCCCTAAACCTATCTTAAACCCTGACCCTTACACTAGACCTAGCCATAGAACTAACCCTAAAACTATCCCTAAGCATAACACTAGACCTGATATTAGCCCTAGAATGATACTAACCCTAACCCTAACACAAACCCTAGCCCTTAAATTAGCCCTAAACATAGCCTTAATTAGAACCCTAACCATAATCCTAGAACTAACCCTAACACTAACCCTAGCCCTAATCTTAGATCTAATTTAGCCCTATCCCTAACCTTAACCCTAAACCTAGTCCAAACACTAACTCTAATTCTCACCTTAGTCCTAAACCTAGTTCTAACCCTACACTTTACTGGAACCCTAATCCTAGCCCAAACCATAGGTCTAACACTAGCCCTATTCATGGCTCAAGCAACAACCCTAGATCTAACCTTAACTCTAAATCTAACCCTAAACCTTAGCCTAAACCTAAACCTAACACTAGCCCTAACCCTAAGGCTAATCCTAAAACTAGCACTAATTTTGGCCCTAAAACAAAACCAAGACATAGACGTAATCCTAACCCTTAATATAAACTAAGCCCTAAACTTACACTTAGGCGTAACTCTAGCCCTAATTCGAATTTAAGCCAAACCCTAAAACTAACCCTGAGCCTGACTCTGACCTTAACACTAAATCTAGCTCTAAACATCACCCTAAACCTAATCCTAAACCTAACAACAGACCTAGCCCTAACCCTAACCCTAACCCTAAAATTAGCCCTAATTGCAACCCTGGTAATTACATTAGCCGTAACCCTAAACCTAGCCTTTACTTAACCCCAAACCTAGCCTTATTCTGAGCACTATCCTTATATTTACACCTAAACCTAGACCTATCACTAATTGTAACTATAACCCTAGCCATAACCCTAGATCTAAACCTAACACTAACCCTAAGCCTAACCCTATCAATAATCATAACATTGATCCTAGCTGTACCCCTATCTCTACCCTATCAATTACCCTAACCATAACCATAACCCTAAGGCTAAACCTTGGCCTAAATGTAACTGTATCCTTAATCCTAACCCTATCCATTATGCTAAACATAACCTGAAACCTAAACCTAACACTCTCTTTACCCTAATCCTAATTCTAATGCTAATTTGAGCCCTAATGTTAAGCATTAACCTATCCAAAACAGCAATTACGACGTTGACCCTAATAGTACTCTTTGCTCTAAACCTGACCCAAACCCTAAACCTAAACTTTACACTAGACGTAGCCATAAACCTAACCCTAAAACTATTTTACCCATAACCCTAGAACTGAAATTAGCCCTAGCTGTAAATCCTAGCACTAAATCTAGGCTTAATCCTAAATCAAAACATAACCCGAGCCCAAACCCTAATTCTATTCCTCACCCTAGCCCTAAATCTACCTACAACCTCATCCTGTACCCAAAAACTAACCATAGCCCTAAACCTAAACCTAACCCTCGACCTAAAACTAGGCCTAACACAAAGTCTAGTGCTAATCCTAGCCTTTATTTAATCCTATCATAACCCTAAATATAGCAATAAGACTAACTCTAACTCCTGCCCTATCCCTATCCCTAGCCCTATTTCTATCCTTAGCCTTAATCATAATCCTAGATCTAATCCTAAGTCTAAATAAAAACCTAACTCTAAATTTAACTGTAAACATAAACCTAAACCAAACCCTAACACTACCCCTAACCATAACGCTAATCCTAAAACTCGCCCTATCCCTAGCCCTAGCCATAAACCAAAACCAGGCCATAGCCCTAATCTTAACACTTAGCGTAAAATAAAACCTAAGCATACTACTAGCCCAAAAACTAACTCTAAAACTCACCCTGACCCTAACACTGAGCCTAACACTAATCATAGATCTGAAATTCATCCTAACCTTAAATTAACTCTTAACACTATATCTAGCCTTATCCTAACCCTAAAACTAGCCTTAATCAAAACCCTAGTTCATACATTAGTCATTGTCCTAACCATAGTCCTAACCCTAACACAAATTCTACCCCTAAACTGAGCCCTAACCCTAGCTTTAACCCTAATACTAGCCCTAACCCTAACCCTAACACTATCCTTAAGCCTAACTCTAACCCTATTCCTTGCACTAAGCCAAACCCTAACCCAAATGCTAACCCTAGTTCTAATCCTAATCCTTAGCCTAATTTAAACTCTAACCATAATACTAGTCTTAAACCTAGCCCTCATTTTACCTCTAAACTTGACCCTGACCCTCATCTGAACTTAACAGTAAACCTTGGTCTAAACCTGACCCTAACCCTAAATAAAATCCTAACACTAGCCCTACAGGTAAACCTTTACATATACCTAAGCCTAACACTAGACCAAGACCCAAAGCTAATCCTAAATATTAGTATAACTCTAGCCAAAGACCTAAACAAAAACCAAGGACTAGCCCTAACAATTACCCTTAACCTAAACCGAACACTTACCCTACCCCTAGACCTAAACCTAGTCCTAATTCTGGATCTAACCCAAACCCTAACCCTATCCCCAAAACTGACCCTGATTCTAACACTGAACCTACCTTTAAACCTGACACTAAACCAAAACCTAGACATAACACTAGACCTAGCCATAATCCTAAACCTAAAACTAGCCCTAAACATAACCCTAGTTTTTACATTATGCATTGTCCTAAACCTAACACAAAACCTAGCCCTAATCCTAGGCCTAAACTTAGCTCTAAGCATAACCCTTAGCTTAACACTAGCCCTAAACCGAGCCATAACCTAAGCCTCACCTTAGATCTAACCCTAGCTCAAAGACTAACATTTTTAATAACCTAAACCAACCTCTATCCTAAAGCCTAACCCTAACCCTAAACCTAATCCTAACATTAAACCTAGCCTGAACTTTAGCTCTTACCATATCCATTACCCTAACCCTAACTCTAAGCCTAATTAAACCCCATCTCTAACACTAAACCTAACTCTAACCGTAAATGTAAACCTAGACCTAAACCTAAACCTAACCCTCACCCTAGCCCTAAACCTAGCTCAAACAATAACTATAACCTTCACCTAACCATAACCCTAGCCCTAAATCTAACACTTGCCCTAACCCTAAAACTTACCCCAAATCACACTCTAGAAATATCCCTAAACCTAAGCATAATCCTAGACTTAATCCAAACCAAAACTTAGCCCTAACCCTAGATATAAAACTAAACATAACCCTAACCCTAATGCTAACCCTAACCTGATCGCTAAACCTAACCTATCCATTATCCTAAACCTTAACTGAAACCTAAACTAAACCCTATCCATTATGCTAACCATACCCTAACCATATTGCTAATTTGAGGCCTAACCCTAAACCTTTAGCTAAACCAAATGCTAATCCTGAACCTGGCCCTGACTCTAACAATAGTCCTATCCCTAAAGCTGACCTTTAACATAAACCTAACTCTTACACTAGACCTAGCCATAACCTAACCCTAAAACTACCCTTACCATTAACCCAGCACCTGATATTAGCCCTACACCTGGTCTTAGCCATAACCCTAACAGAAAACCTAGCCCATAACTAAGCACTAAACCTAGCCTTAATACTAAACTGAACCATAACCCTAGCCCTAATCCTAATTCTAACCCTCACCTTAGCCCTAAATATAGCTATAACCCACCCATTCCCCTAATCTTAACCTTAACACCAATGGTAACCCTAACTCTAGCACAACAATTTGGCCTAACTCCAACACTAACCCTAGCCTTAATACAAGCCCTAATTTAGCCTTAAACCTATCACTAACCCTAGACCTGATCCTAGCCCTAATTTAGCCCTAAACCTACCACTAACCCTTAGCCGTAACCCTAGATCTAACCCTAACTCTAAGTCTAACCCTAACTCTAAGCCTAAACCTCAACCTAACACTAATACTAACCGTAGCTAACACTAATCCAATCCCTGATGCTAATCCATAATCTAGCCTCAACCGCAGACCTAGACCTAATACAAAATCAACCTATATCCCTAACCCTTAACCTAAACCAAAACCTAACCGTACACATAGTACTAATTTTAGCCATAATTCTAAAATTAACACTGACTCTGACAGTTACCCTAACAATAACCCTTGCTCTAAACATAACCCTAACCCTAAACCTAACCTTAACAGTAGACCTAGACCTAACCCTAACCCTAACCCTAAAACTAGCACTAATTGCAACACTAGTTCATACATTATCCATAGCCCTAACCCAAGCCCTAACCCAACCCGAAACCAAGCCCTAATTCGAGACTTAACCCTAGCTTTTACCCTAAACCTAAACCTAACCCTAACCCAGAACCAGCGCTAAAACTTACCCTAACACTAGACAGATTTCTAACCATTACCCTATCCCTATCACTAGCTCTAACCCTATCCATTACCCTAAAAATAACCATAACTCTAATGGTAATCCTAGGCCTAACCCTATACTTATCCCTAACCCTAACGTATTTCGTTAACCTAAACTTAACCTGAACCCTAAACCTAACCCTATCATTACTCTAACCCTAACCCTACAGCTAATTCAAGCCCTAACCCTAAACCTTAACCTAACCCAAACCCTAACTCTGACCCTTCCCATGATAATATAGCTAGCTCTAACCTTGACCCTACCCATAAACCTAATCTTTATACTAGATTTGCCCTAGCGGTAATTCTAGACCTAAACTTAACACAGAACAAATCCTTAACCCTAACCCTAACCCTGGCCCTAATCCTATCCATAACCCTAGCCCTAAATTTAGCTCTAACCCTATCAACTACTATAAACATAACCCTAATTATAATGCTAACCCTAGGCCTAAATATAACCCTATCTCTAACCATAACCCTATCTATTATGCTAAATCTAAGCTTAACCCTAAACGAAACCCTGTCATTACCCTAACCCCAAACCTATGCTAATTTGAGCCCTAACCCTAAAAGCTAACCTAAACAAAACCCTAAACCTGACCCTGACCCTAATAATACCCCTAGCTCTAAACTTGATTCTTTCCCTAAACCTAACACTTACACTAAACATAACCATAAACCTAACCCTAAAACTATCCCTAAACATAACCCTAGATCTGATATTCACCCTAACACTAATCCTAGCCCTAACCCTAACACAAACCCTAGCCCTCATCCTAGCCCTAAACCTAGCCTTAATCATAACTCTAATGAAACCCTAGACCTAACCCTAATTCTAACATTCACCCTAGCCCTATCCCTAGCTCTAACCCCATCACTTACAATAAACCTAACCGTAAGCCTAAAACTAACCCTAGGCCTAAACATAACCATAAACCTAGCCCTATTCCTAGCCCTAATTAAGCCCTATACCTAACCAAACACTAAGCTTAGCCATAAGACTAACTCTCACTCTCACCCTAGCCCTATACCTAGTTCTAAACCTATCCCTTATCTTAAACCTAATCCTAGCCATAAACCAAGACATAACAGTAGCCCTATCCTTAGAACTAGACCTAACCCTAGTTTTAATCCTAAATAAAAATCTAACTTTAAACCTAAGCCTAAACCTAAACCTAACACTAGCCCTAAACCTAATGCTAAGCCTAAAACTAGCCCTAACCATAGCCCTAGCTTTAAAACAAAACCAAGCCATATCCCTTACTTTAAAACTTAACCTAAATCAAAACCTAACCCTACACCTAGCCCTAACCCTAGCCCTAATTCGAGTCCAAAACCTAACCCTAAAACTACTCTGACCTTGAATTTCACCCTAACACTAACTCTAGCTCTAAACATCACCCTAATGGTACACCTAATCCTATCACTAGTCCTAGTCCTAACCCTAATCCTATAAATAGCCCAAATTGAAACCCTTGTCCATACATTGGCCATAACTCTAAACCTAGCCCTAAATCTAATCAAAACCTACACTTAATGCAAGACCTAACCCTAGCTTCAACACTAAACTTACACCTAACACAAGCCCTAACCTTAACCGTAAATATATCCCTAACCCTAACTCTAATCCTATCCCTTACCCTAAGCTAATACTAACCCTAAAGCTAATCCTAGGCATAACCTTAATCCTTAGCCTAACCCAAACCCTAACCCTATTACTAGTGCTATCCTTAGCCGTAATTATAGCTCTAACCATAACTCAAAACTGAAAATTATTATGACCCTAATGGTAACTTTAGGTCTATACCTTACCCTAACCCTATACTGAACCCTAACACTAGCACTAGAAATAAACCTATTCTTAAACCTAACCCTAACACTAGCTCTACACATAAACCTAATCCTAAATCTAGCCATATTTCTAGCCCTAGACCTAAACAAAAACCTAGCCCTAATCCTAATGATAAAACTTAACCTAATACAAATACAAACCCTATACCTAGAACTAACTCTAGTGGTAATTCTGGGTTGAACCCTAACCCTAACTCTAACCTGAACACTGGCCATGACCCAAACACTAACCCTAGTTCTAAACAACACGTTAACACTAACTTTTAACCTAAACTTGACCTAGCCATAACACTTACCGAAAAAGTAGCCATAATCATAACCCTTGGTCATACATTAGTTGTAGGCCTAACACTAGCCCCAACCTAACCCCAAACCTGGCCCTAATCTGAGGGCTAACCCTTATTTTTAACCGTAACCCTAAAACTAGCCCTAACCCATCCCTAACCCTAGCTCCAATCCTAGCTCTTACCTTATCCATTACCTTAAGCTAAACCCTAAACCTAATGCTAACTCCAGTCCTAACACTAATCCAGAGGCTAATCCAAACCCTAACCCTATTACTAGTCCTAAATCTAAACTTTGTTCTAGCTCTAAAACTAACCCAAACACAAACCCCAACCCTGACACTTACTCTAACTAACAAGAACCGTAGGTCTAAACCTTTCCATAACCTGAAACCGAACACTAATCGTATACTTAAACCTAAACGGGTAATCCTATATTTAAACCTAAACCTAACACTAGCCCTATACCTAAACCTAATCCTAAATGTAAACATGTCTCTAGCCCTAGACATGAACAACAACATAGCCCTAGCCCTAACATTAACTCTTAACCTAACCCAAACACTAACCCTACCCTTAGGCCTAACCCTAGTCCTAATTCTGGCACTAAAACCAATATAACTCTAACCTGAACACTGACCCTGACCCTAACATAATCCTAGCTCCAAAGCTCACCCTAACCCAAAGCCTAATCCTAACACTAGATGAAGCCATAAACCTAACTCTAAAACTATCCCTAAGCATTACCCTAGCTCTTACATTACCTATGGTCCTAACCCTAAGCCTAAAATAACACAAAACCTAGCCCTAATCCTAGGCCTGAACATAGCCCTAAGTGTAACCCTAAACTTAACCCTAGCCTTAACCATAACGCTAAGCCTCGCTTTAGACATAACCCTAGCTCACAGCTTAACATTTACCCTTAACATAACCCTAGCCCTATTCCAAACCCTAACCTAACACAAGCACTAATCCTAAACTTAACCATAGCGCTAACTATATCTCTAATTATATCCACTATCCTAACCCTAGTCCTAAACCTAGCTCTAATTCTACCCATTACCCTAACCATAATCCTAACCCTAATGCTAGCCCTAGGCTTAACCCTAACCCTATCACAATCCTAAACCTATCTATTACCCTAAACTAACCTGAACCCTAATCCTAAGCCTATTCATTACCCTAACCCTAACTCTAACCATAATGCTAATTTGAGCCCTAAACCTAAATCTTAACTTAAACCACACCTTAATCCATACAATGACCCTAATAATACACATATCTGTATACTCGACCCTTACCCTAAATTTAACCCTTACACTAGACCTAACCATTAACATAACCCGAAATCTATCCCTAACTCCAACCCTAGACCTGACATTAGCCCTAGCCCTAATCCTAGCCCTAACCCTAATATGAACACTAGCTCTCATAATAGCCCAAAACAAGCCATAATCATAACCTAACCCAAATTCTAACCCTTTCCCTAGACCTAAACATAGTTATAACCCCATTGCTTACCCTGAACCAAACCCAAACCCTAACCCTAGCCCTTAACCCTAGCCCTAATTCTAACATTACCATTTACCATATCCTTATTCCTAGCCCTGAGTCATAACCATACACCTAACCCTAGATCTAAACCTAACTCTAAATCTAACCCTAATTCTACACCTAAACCTAACCATAATACTACCCCTAACCCTAAAGCTAATCCTAAAACTAGCCCTAACCATAGGTTTATCCCTAGATCAAAACTGAGCCATAACACTAACCCAAAACTTTTACCTCAACCAAACTCTAACCTTACATCTAGCCCTAAGCCAAGCCCTAATCCGAGTCCTAATATTAACCCCAAAACTACCCCTGAACCTGTCTCTGACATTAACAATAACCCTACCTCTAAACATCAGCCTAAACCTAAACCTTAACCTAAAACTAGACCTGGTCCTAATCCTAATTTAATCATAACCCTAGATCATACATTAGATGTAACCTTAAACCTAATGCTAACCAAAACCTACCGAAATCTGAGACCTAAACCTAGCTTTTACACTAACCCTAACCCTAACACTAGCCCTAAACCTAACCTGAACCATAGTTCTAACCCTAGCTCTATTCTTAACCTTTACTCTAGCCAAACCCCAACCCTAATGCTAACCCTAGTCCTAAAATTAATCCTTAGTCTAACCCAAAACCTAACCATATTACTAGTCCTAAACCTAGCCCTCATTCCTGTTATAGCTACAACCCAAATTCTAACCCTAACCCTGACCCTTATTCTGACCCTGAACCTAAACCAAATCCTAACACTAGCCCTACCCATAACCCTATATCTAAACCTAACCCTAACACTAGCCCTAGATTAAGCCTAATCTTAAATCTAGCCATACCTTTAAGAATACCTAAAAAAAAAGCTATCACTAGCTTTAATGATAACCCTTAACCTAAGCCAAACACTAACCTTACCTCTATTACTAACCAATCCTAATTATAGCTCTCGCCCTAACCCTAACCCTAATCCAAACACAGACCCTGACACCCTAGCTATGAAACTGACTCTAACCGAAACCTAAACATAAACCTAACACTAGACTTTAAACATAACCCTTACATTACCATAGCACTAAAACTACCTCTAAACCTAACACAAAACCTAACCCTAATCCTAGGCCTAAATCTAGCCCAAAGCATAACCCTAAACCTACCTACCCTTATCCCTTACCTTAAGCCTAAAACTAACTACCTGAACCCTAAAACTAACCCTAGCCCTATCCCTAAACCTAACCTTAATCATAAAGTTAACATTAACCCTAATACTATCTCTAACATTAACCATTACCTGAAACTGAAACTTAACCCTAATGATAACCCTAGCTCTAATTCTAATGTAATCCTAATCCTAGACCTAACCCTAAACCTAACCCTCATGGTAGCCTTAACCCTAGATAAAACACTAACCCTTACTCTAACACAAACCCTAAACCTAAAACTACCCTAACCCTAACCAGACATCTAACCCTATTCATTAACTTAACCCTAAAAATAACCTTAGCCCTAACCCTAACACTAACCCTAGCCTTAAACAAAAATCTAACACTAGACATAATCCTAAACCTAATCCTCACCCTAGCTCTAACCCTAGATCAAAACCTAACCTGTTCCCAAAACCTAACAGAAACCCTAACCCTAGCCCTAGTCCTAACCATAACCTTAACTCTAGCCCTAATCCTATCCAAAATCTTAGCCCTAACCCTAGCTCTAATGCTATTCATTAACCTAACAATAACCCTAACCCAAATAATAATCCTAGACCTAACCCTAACCGTATCAGTAACCCTAACCCAACTAATTACCCTAATTTAACCTGAAACCTAAACGTAAACCTATACATTAACCTAACCCTAATTCTAAATCTAAAGCTAATTTGAGTTCTCACACTAATAATTAACCTAACACAAACTCAAAACATGACTCTGACACTAAAAATACACCTTAACCTAAAACTAACATTAGACTTAGCCATGAACATAACCATATAACTATTTCTAGCCATAACCCTAAACCTGACATTTTCCTTATCCCTAAAACTTGCCCTAAACCTAACACAAACCCTAGCCCTAATCCTAACCCCAAATCCAGCCTCAATCCTAGCACAAACCGAACCCTAGGCCTAAACCTAATTCTAATCATCGCCCTAGCCCTAAACCTAACTCTAACCCCATGCCTTCGTGTAAACCTTTCCCTAAAGCTAATCCTAAACATAGCACTAATCCTAGGCCTAAACCAAACACCAATCCTAGACATAATCATAGCCCTCATTTAGCCCTAAACTTAACCCTAACCCTAGCCTTAAGACAAACTCTATCGCCCAGGATCTATATGTAGTTCTAATCCTATCCATTACCATAACCCAAACACTATACCTAACCTTAGCCTTAACTAGCCATAGCCCTAACCCTAGAATTAACCATAACTCTAAATGTACACCTAAACCTAAACTCACCCTATCCCTAGAAATAACACTAACATTAATCATAAAACTACATTTAACTTTAGCCTTAGCCTTAAAACATAATAAGCCATAACACTAAACCTAACCCTTAACCTAAACCAAATCCTAACCCTACATCTAGCCCTAAGCCTAACCCAAATTCGAGTCCTATCCCCAACCCTAAAACTAACCCTGGCCCTAACTCTGAACCTAAGAGTAACCCTAGCTCAAAACATCACCCGGAACTTAACCTAACCATAAAAATAGACTTAGCCCTAACTGTAATCCTAAAATTAGCCTGAATCATAACCCTAGATCTTACATTAGCTGTATCCATAACACTAACCCCAATGTAACCCAAAATCGAGCCCTAATGCGTGCCCCAACCCTACCTTTATAAACCTAAATATAAACCTAACTATAAACCTAAACCAACTCCTAACCCTTACCCTAAAACTAACCCTAAATTTATTCCTTGCACTAACCCTAAACCTAACACTAACCCTAACACTAACACTAACCATAACCCTAGCCTTAACCCTAGTTCTAAACCTATCCATTACTCTAAACCTAACCCTAACCCTAATCCTAACCCTAATGAGAACCCTCGGCCTAACCCTAACACATTCACTAACCCTAACATATCCATTACCCTAAACATAACCCCAATCCTAAACCTAACCAAACACTAAACATAGATGTAATACTAACCCTGAAACTACTCCTAAATGTAACCCTAGTTCTTACATTAGCAGTAGCCCTAAAGCTAACACAAAACCTAGCCTAACCCTAATCCAAGCTCTAACCATAGCTTTAACCCTAACCCTATACCTAACCCTAGCCCTAACCTAACCCTAAACATAGCCAAAACACTAGCCCTAACACTATCCCTTACCCTAAGCCAAACTCTAACTCTAAAGCTACCCTTGTCCTAAACCTACTTCTTAGCCTAACCTTAAACCAAACTATATTACTAGTCCTAACCCTAATCCTCAATCTAGCTCTATCACTATCTCATACCCTAAACTTAACCCTGACCCTTATTCTGACCCTAACACTAACCATAGGTCTAAACCTGACCCCAAACAAAAACCAACCCCTAACATTGGCACTACTTGTAACCCTATAACTAAACCTTACCCTAACACTAGACCTAAACCTACACTTAATCCTTTATCTAGTGATAAGCCTAGGCCTAGCCCTAATCAAAAACTTAATCCTAGCCCTAACAATAACCCTTAACCTAACTCAAACACTAACCCTAACCCTAGACCAAACCGTAGTCCTAATGCTGGCCCTAACAATAAACCTAACCCTAAACTGAACACTGATCATTACCCTAACACAAACCCTAGCTCTAAACCTTATCCTAACAAAAAAAAAAAAAAAAAAACATAAACCTAACTATAGACCTAGCCATATCACTAACCCTGAAACTAGCCATCACCATAGGCCAAAACCTTCCTCTAACTCTATCTATTACCCTACACTAATGGTAACCCTAGCCCTAATCCTCACACTGACTCTAACTCTAATCCTCATCCTAGTCCAAACACTAGCTCAATCCTTAACCCTTAAACTTAACCTAACCCTAACACTAAGCCATGGCCTAAACCTAAACCTAACCTTAGCCCTAGCCATAATCCTAAACTTAACCCTAGCCCTAACCCTAGCTCTAACCCTATATATTACTCTAAATCTAGCCGTAAACTTAATGATAACCCTAGCCCTAACCCTAGCTCTAATCCTACCCATTGCCCTAACCCTAACCCTAACCCTGATGATAACCCTAGCTCTTACCCTAAATCTACCCTAACCCTGAACATAGACATAATCATAAACCAAACCCTTGCCATAGAGCTAACCCTTGCTCAAACCCTAACCATTACCCTACACCTAACCCTAAGCCTATCCCTAATTCTGACCTTAAGCCAAAACCTAAAACTAACCCTGACCCTAACACGAAATCAAACCCTATCCAATACTCTAAAACTAATGGTAACCCTAGCACTAACCTTAACACTAACCTTGACCCTAACTGTATCTATAACCTAGACCTAACCCTAAACCTAACACTTACCATAGTGCTAACCCTAGCTCAAACTCTAAACCATATCCTCAACTTGAACCTAACCCTAACCCTAGGCCTAATCCTAACTCTAGCCCTAATACAAACCATAACCCTAGCCCTAACCCTATCCGTTATCCTAAGTACAACCATAACCCTAAGGCTAACCCTTAACCCTAACCCTTTTGCTAACTTTAACCCTATCAATTTCCCTACATGTAACATGAACCTTAAACCCAAACCTATCATTACCTAACCAAACCCTAAAGCTAATTCAAGCTCTAAACCTATACCCTAACCTAAACCAAACCCGAAACCAAATTCTAACCCTAATAATACCCCTAGCTCTAAACCTGACCCTTACACAAAACCGAACTCTTACACTAGACCTAGCCATAAATCTAACCCTCATTATATCCCTAATGTAAGCCTAGACCTGACAATAGTCCTCGTCCTAATTTTTGCCATAACCCTTAAACAAACCTTAGCCCTCATCCTGCCCTAAACCTAGCCTTATTAATAAATCAAACCATAAACATAGCCCTAACGAAAATTCTAACTTTCAATCTAGCCCTAAAACTAACTCTAACCCCATCCCTTCCCCTAAAACTAACTCTATTGCTAAACATAAACCTAAGCCTAAAACTAGTCCTAACTCTAACAAAAATGCTTGACCTAATACTAGCCCTACTTAAGCCATAAACCTAACCTAACCCTAGCCATAAGACTAACTCTAACTCTCGCCATGCTCCTAATTTTATCTCTAACACTATCCATTACCATGCTCCTATGACTTGCCTTTACATTAGCCCTAACCCTAGCTCTAGACCTAATCCTATATCTAACCCTAACTCTAAATCTAACCCTAACCCTAAGTTAAACCTCTCACTAACACAAGCAATAACACTAATGCTAATCCTAAAACTAGCCCTAACCTAGCCCTACAAAACAACCGAGCCATAGCCCTAAACTTAAAGTTTAACATGAACCAAAACCTAAGCCTACACCTAGTCCTAAACCTAGCTCTAAATCGAGTCCTATCCTTAACTCTAAAACAAACCCTGACTCTGAATCTGACCCTTACACTAACCCTAGTTCTAAACATCACTCAAAACCTAAACCTAACCCTAACCCCAGACCTAGCCCTAACCCTAACCCTAAAACTAGTTCTAATTGTAACCCTAGTTACATTAGCTATAGCCCTAAACCTAGCCCTAACCTAACCCAAAACATAAAGCTAATCAGAGCGCTAACACTCATTTTAAACCTAATCAAAACCCTAATTCTAGCCCTAACCCTTACCCTAAACCTAATCCTAACCCTAACTGTTGCCATAACCCAAAACCTAACCCTAGCCTTAAACCTAACCATGAACATAGCCCTAACCCTAATGCTAATCCTAGGATAATCCTAAACCTATTCCTAACCCTAAACCTATCATGAACCCTAAACCTAACCATATCTATAAATCTAATCCTAACCTTAATAATCTTACCCCTAAAACTATCTCTAACCATAACCCTAGACCTGACATTAGCCTTAGGCCTGATGAAGTCCTAACCCTAAAACAAATTCTAGCCCTAATCCTAGCCCTAATCTTAGCCTTAATCCTAAACCTACCCCTAACCATAGACCTAACCCTAATTTTAATCCTCGCCCTAGTTTTAAAGCTAGCTGTAACATCATACCTAACCATAACTATAACCATAACCTAGCCATAAACCTAGGCTCAGCCTTAATACTAACCCTACCTCTAATCCTAGCCCTAATTAAGCCCTAATTCTAACCCTAAATCTTACCCTAACACTAAGACTAACTATAACTCTCACCCTAGGCCTATCCCTATTTCTAACCCTATCACTTATGATAACTCAAACCCTAGCCCTATACCTAGCAAATAACCTTCATTGTATCCCTAAACCTAGATCTAACCCTAACTCTAAATCTAATCCTAACCCTAATCCTAAACCACACCCTAACACTAACTCAAACCCTAACGCTAATTTGACAACTAGCCCTAACGCTAGCCCTAGTCCTCAAACAAAATTGAGCCATAGAACTGACCCTAACCCTTAACCTAAACCAAACCCTAAAACTACACCGAGCCCTAACCCTAGTCCTAATTCGAGTCCTATCCCTAATCCTAGGAGTAATACTAACCCTGACTCTGACCTTAACACTAACCCTAGCTCTACACATCACCCTATCCCTAAACTTTATCCTAACACTAGACCTCCCCCTAAACCTAAGCTAAAACAAGCCCTAAACGTAATGTCAGCTCTTAAATTAGCCATAGCCCCAAACCTAAAACAAAACCTAGCCATAACCCAAGGCCTAACCCTGGCCCTAACCCTAACCCTAACCCTATCCCTAGTCCTAATCCTAGCTCTAATCCTATTTCTTACACTTAGTCAAACCCTCACCCTATTGCTACCCTAGTCCTAACCCTAATTCTATGCCTATCCCAAACCCTAACTCTATTACTAGTCCTAACCCGAGCCCTCATTCTAGCTCTAAACATAAGCAAAACACTAACCCAAACACTGACCCATATTCTAACCCTAATACTAAACCTAGTTTTAAACCTGACCCTAAACTTTATCCAAAATCTAACTCTAGCCCTACCAGTAACCCTAACACTAAACCTAACCCTAACACTAGCCCTAGACCTAAACCTAAACCTAAATATAACCATAAACCTAGCCTTAGCCCTAACAATAACCCTTAACCTAAACCAAACATTAACTCTACCTCTAGACCTAACCCTAGTCCTCCTTCTGGACCTAACCCTAAACCTAATCATAATCTGAAACCTGAAAATTACCCTAACAAAAACCCTAGCTCTAAATCTGATTCTAACCCCAAAACTAAAAATACCACTAGACGAACTCTAAATCTATCCATAACCATAACTCTAGCTCTTATATTACCCATATACCTAACACTAGCCCTAAACCTCACACAAAACCTAGCCATAATTGCTGCCCTAAACCTACCCCTCAGCATAACTCTAACATAAAACCTAGCCCTAACCCTAACCCTCATTCTAGCCCTAACCCTAGCTCAAACCCTAAAATGTACCTTAAATATAACCCTAGACCAAACTCTAAACCTCACCCTAACTCTAGCCCTAATCCTAACTGTAACCATAGCCCAAACCCAAGCTCTAACTCTATCCACTACCCTAACCATAACCCTAAAACTAATGCCAACCCTAGCCCTAGACCGAACCCTAACCCTACCCAGCCCAGACTGTAACCATAACCCTTGCCTTAGCCATAAACCTAGCTCAATCCCGAACACTTACACTTAACCTAACCCTAACACTATCCCAAGGCCTAAACCTAAACCTAACCTTAGCCCTAATCCTAACCTTAACCCTAGTCCTAACCCTGCTTCAAACCATAACCATTACCCTAACACTAAACTTAACCCTAATGATAACACTAGACCTAAAGCTAAAACTACCCTAACCCTAAACATAAAACTAACCCTAGAACTAACAGTGAACCTAACCCTAATCCTAAATCTAAGCTAGCTCAAACTCTAACCTTAGTCCTAAAGCTAAACCTAAGGCTAAACTACACCTAAACCTATCTTTAACCTAACATCTCAACCTATTATCCTAACCCTAATGATAACTCTATCTCTAGCTGTAAGACTAACCATCACCATAACACTAGACCAAACCCTAAATTAACCTTAGCCATAGCAAAAATCTTAGCTCATACCCTAAACTGTACCCAAAACCTAATCCTAAGTGTAACCCTCACCCTAACCCTGACCATAACCCTAACTCTAGCCCTAATCTTAATCATAATCCTAGCCCTAACCCTAGGTCTAACCCTATAAATTACCCTAAAAATAACCATAACCCTAATGCTAATGCTAGGCCTAACCATAAACCTATCACAAACCCTAAAAATATCCATTACTTTAAACCTAACCTGAACCCTAAACCTATCACTATCCATTACCCTAACCCTAATTCTAACTTTAATGCTAATTTGAGCCTTAACCCTAAACCTTAACCTAACCCAAACCCAAAGCCTGACCCTGACCCTAATAATACGGCAGCTCTTAATCTGACCCTTTCCATAAACATAACATTTTAATTTGACCTAGCCATAAACCTAACCCTAAAAATATCTATATAATATAAATATATCTATAAAAATAACTATAAATCTAGACCTGACATTAGTCCTAGATCTAATTTTTGCCCTAAACCTAACACAAAATCAAGCCCTAATCCTAGCCTTAAATCTAGCCTTAATCCTAAACCTAACCATAATTCTGGCCTTAAACCTAAAGCTAATCATAAAACTATCCCTAACCCTAACCATATCTCTAAAATAAAACTGAGCAACAGGCCTAACACTAACTTTAACTTGAACTGAACCCTAGCACTACACCTAGATCTAGCCCTAGCCCTAAATAAAGTCCTAATCATAAGCTTAAAACTAACCCTGACCTGACTGATTTCCTAACACTAACCTTAGCTATAAATAGCTATTAAATCTAACCCTAACACTTGACCTACCCCTACCTCTAACCCTAATTGTAACCCTCGTTCTTATATTAGCTGTTGCACTAACCCTAGCCTTAAACCTCACAAAAAACTAGCCCGAATCTGAGCCCTAAACTTAGCTTTAACCCTACCCATAAACCTAACCCTAGCCCTAACCCTATGCCTTACCCTGAGCAAAACCTTAACCCTAATTTTAACCCTAGACTTATCCCTAATCCTTAGGCTAACCAAATCATAGCCCTATTAATAGTCCCAACACTAGATCTCATTCTAGTTCTAATGCTATCCCAAACCCTCACCCAAACCCTGACCCTTATTCTGACCATAACATAAACCCTATTTCTAAACCTGACCCTAACCCTAAACCAAACCCTAACACTAGGCCTACTGGTAACCTAATACCTAAACCTAACCCTACCACAAGCTCTAGACTTAAACCTAATCCTAAATCTAGCCTGAACTTTAGCTCTAGAACTAAACAAAATCCTAAGTCCTAGCCCTAACAAAAACCTTTACCTAACTCAAACACTAACTCTACACTAAACCTTAACCTAATCCTAATTCTGGCTTTAACCCTAACTTTAACTCTAACCCAAACACTGACCCTGCTTTTAACACTAAAACTACCTCTAAACCTGAAACTAACAAAAAACCTAAATCTAATTCTAGACCCAGCCATAACCCTAACCATAAAACTAGTCTTAATCATAACTTTAATTCTCACATTACCCATAGCCCTATCCCTAGGTCTAAACCTAACACTAAACATAGAGCAAATTTTAGCCTAAACTTAGCGCTAAGAATAACTCTAAACCTAATATTAGCCCTATATCTAACCCTAGCCTTCGCCTTAGTCCTAAATAGCTCAAAGCCTAACTCTTACCCTAAACAAAAACCTAGACCTGTCCCTAACTCTCACACTAACACTAGCCCAAATCCTAAACTTAACTTAGCCCTAAACCTAGCTCTAAACCTACCCATTACTCTAACATTAAAACTAATATTATTGATAATTATGGCCCAAATCTAATGTTAACCCTAATCCTAACTGGAAAATTAACCATAGACATAACCCCCAAATTAACACTCAGCATAGCCCTAACTCTAGATCAAACGATAAACCTAACCATAAACCTAAACATAACCATAGCTCTAATCCTAAGCCTATCACTAATTCTAACTCTAATGCAAAATCTAAACCTAACCTAACCCTCTCCGTTACCTTAACCCTAACCCTAACATTAATGATAACCCTAGCCCTAACGCTAACCCTAACTCTGATCCTACTGTAATCCTATCCCTAGTCCTAACCCTAAACCTAGCCCTAACCCTAGCTCAAAACCTACCTTTATTCTAAACATAACCCTAAACCTAACCCTAACCCCAGTTCTAACACTAACTCTAACCCTAACTCAAGGCATATTCCTAACCATAACTCTAGTTCTAATCTAAGCTCTAAACCTATCAATTACCCTAACCATAACTCTTACTCTAATGCTAACCCTAAGCCTAACCCTAGCCCTTTCACTAAAGCTAACTGTATCAATTACCCTAAACAAAGCCTGAACCTTTAAACAAACCCTAACTATACCTTAACCCTAACGCTAATGCTAATTAGAGCCATAAACCTAAATCCTTACCTAAGCCAAATCCTAATCCTAATAATTCCCTGAGCTCTAAACCTGACCCTTACCCTAAACCTAACCCTTACACTATACGTAGATATAAGCCTAACGCTAAAACTATCTTTAATCATAACCCTAGATCTGATATTAGCCCTAGCACTAATCCTAGCCCTGAATCTAAAACAAACACTAGCCCCATCCTAGCGCTAAATCTAGACTTAATTATAAACCTAACCTTAACCGTAACCCTAATGCTAACTCTAACACTCACCCTACGTCTAAACCTAGATATAGTGCTATTCTTTATCCTAAACTTAAACCTAACCCTATCCCTATAGCTAGACTTAAGCTGAACACTAACCCTAGCCCTAATTCTAGTCTTAATTTAATCTTATCCCAAATCATAACTCTAATTTTAGCCCTATCACTAACTCTAAGACTCACATAGCCCTATTCCTAGTACTAAACATATCCCTTCCCATAACTGCAACCCTGGCCCTATCCTTAATCCTAGCCCAATCCTTGATCTACACCTAACTATAAATGTAACCCAAAACCTAACACTAACATTAGCCCTAACCCCAATACTAATTGTAAAAATAGCCCTAACCCTAAGACTAAAACAAAACAGAGCAATGGACCTAAACCTAAACCTTAACTTAAACCAAATCCTAAACTACTACCAGAACTAATCCTAGCCCTAATTGAGTCCTAACCCTAACCTTAAAACTAACCCTGACCCTGACTCATATCCTTACACCCTAGCTCTCAACACGACACTAACCTTAAACCGAAACCTAACAGTAAACCTTGCCCTAATTTGAGTCCTAACTCAAACCCTGAAACTAACCCTGACACTGACTCCTATCCTAAAAATAACTAGCTCTAAATATAACCCTGACCTTACATCTAACAATAACACTAGAACTACCCCAACCCTAACCCTAAAGCTAACCCTAATTCTAACCCTTGTTCTTACATTACCTGTTGCCCTAACCCTAGCCCTTACACTAACACAAAAACTAGCCCTAATCCGAGACCTACACCTAGCTTTAGCCCTGACCCTATCCCTAACACTACCCCTACCCCTAACACTAGCTCTAACCCTATCCCTAACCCTAAGCAAAACCCTAACCCTAATGGTAACCCAAGACCTACCCCTAATCCTCAGCCTAATCAAAACTCTCACAATATTAATATTTCTAACATAATACGTAGAGTGAATTCTAGGCCTAAATCTAGCCCTAAGCATAAACTTAACCCTCACCATAGCCCTAATCCTAACCCTAAACCTAACCCTAGCCTTAGTCTTAAAATTTACTCAAAGCCTAACCCTTACCATAAATATAAACTTAGAACTATACTTTACTCTAAACCTTAAACCTAGCCCAAACCCTAAACTTAAACCGATCCCTAAAGCTAGCTCTAAACCTACTCCTTACCTAAACATACAACTAAATGTATTGATAACCCTAGCCTTAACCCTAACCATAACCCGAACCCTAACGAGAAAACTAACAATAGACCTAATTCTAAAACTAACACTCGCCATAGCCCTAACCCTAGTTCAAAACCTAATCCGTACCATAAACCTAAACATAACCGTAGCCTTAACATTAACCCTAAAAATAATCTAACCCTAACCCTAAACCTAAACCTACATATGACCATATCTATTACCCTAACCCTTATCCTAACCATAATGTAACCCTAGCCCTAACCTTAACCCTAATCCTAAATCTACAGTAATCCTGTCCCTTGATCTAAGGCTGAACCTAATACTCGACCTAACCCTATCACTAAAACTAGCTCAAACCCTAGCTCTTAACCTAAACATAACCCTAGCCCAAACCCTAACCCCAATCCCAGCCCTAGTCCTAACCGTAACCATAGCCAAACTCTAGCTCTACCTCTATCCATTACCCTAAACATAAGCCTAAACCTAATGCTAAACCTATCCTAACCCTAACCCTAAACTTAACCCTAACCCTAACTCTATCCCTAGCACTGATTTCAACCTGAAGCCTTAACCTAGACCTAACAGTTACTCAATCCCTGACCATTATCCTTAACCTAACCTTAAGAAAATGATAAGTCTAACCTAACCCTAACCCTAACCCTAACCCTAGCCCTAATCCTAATCTTAAAACTAGACTTAATCTTAGACCTAATCCCACCAATTACCCAAACCCTAACCATTAACATCATGATAACCTTAGCCCAAAACCTAATCCTACTCTTACCCTAAATATAAACCTAACTCTTGACTTAACCATAAACCTAAACATGGCCGTAGTATTAACCATAGCTCATACTCTAAAAATTATGCTAAACTTAACACTAAGCTTATTCCTAAACCTAAACCTATACCTAACCATAACCTGATATCTAAACCTGTTCATTACCTTAACCATACAGATAACCCTAATCCTAACCCTAGACCTAATCCTAAACCTAACCCTATCCATAGCACTAACTTTAGCTCAAACCCTAACCCATACCTAAAGCTAACCCTAGCCTTAACCCTAACCCTAACCCTAACTCTAGCCCTAATCTTAAACATAACCCTAGCCCTAAGCCTAGCACTACCCCTATCCATTACCCTAATGCTAACCATAAACCTAATGCTAAACCTAGGCCTAACCCTTACCCTTTCCATTCCCCTAAACCAAACCTAAGCCCTAAACCTAAACTGAGCCTAAATTTAGCCATATCCATTACCCTAACCCTAACTCAAACATAATGCTAATTTGAGCCATAACCCTAAACCTCAACCTAACCCAAACCCAAACCTGACTCTGACTATTATAATACCCCTAGCACTCAACTTGAACCTCACCATAAACCTAACTCTGACACTAGACCTAACCATAAATCTTACTTGAAAACTATCCCTAACCATAACCCTAGACCTGGTATTAGCCCTAGCCCCAATTCTAGCCATAACTCTAACACAAACTCTAGCCCTCATCCTAGCCCTATGCCTAGCCTTGATCCTACCCCAAACCCTAACTCTAGCTCTATCCATAATTTTACCTCTTTCCCTAGTTCTGAACCTTGCTATAACCCCATCCCTTCCCAAAATCTAATCCTAACTCTAACTCTATTTTTAACCCTTACACTAATTCTAGACCTGATCCTAGCCCTAATTTAGCCCTAACCCTACAACTAGCACTAAGAATAACTCTAACTCTCACCCTAGCCCTATACCTAGATCTAACCCTATTCCTTACCCTACCCTAACACTTGCCCTAACTTTAGCCATAACACTAGCCCTAGCCCTAACCCTAGAACTAACCATAACTCTTAGTCCAACCCTAACCCTAAGCCTAAACCTTACACTAACAACAGCCCCAATACTAACACTTATCCTAAAACTAGCCCTAATCTAGTTCAAGCCCTAAAACAAAACCAAGCCATATCCCTAACCCTAACCCTTAACCTAAACCAAAACCAAAGGTTACACCTAGACCTAACCTTAGCCCTAATTCCAGTCCTAACCTAACCCTAAAACTAACCTTGAGCCTGACTCTGACCTTACACTAACCCTAGCTCTAACATCACCCTAAAAGTATACCTAACCCTAAAACTAGAACTAGCCCTAACCATGACTTTTAAAAAAGCCCTAATCATAACTCTAGTTCTTACATTAGCCGTAGCCCTAATCCTAGCCCTAACCTAACCAGAAACCTATCCCTAAACTGAAACCTACACCTCGTTTTAACCCTAAACCGTATCCTAGCCCTAACCATTACCCTAAATCTAACCGTTGCCCTAAAACTGGCCCTAACCGTTAACCTAACCCTAGACTTAATCCTAACCTAATCCTAGCCCTATCTCTACCTCTAACCCTATCCATTACCCTAAACATAACCCTAAACCTAATGCTAACCCTAGACCTAAACTTAACCCTAATCCTAAACCTAGACCTGACACTAACCCTAACCATCGCCCTAGCCCTAACCATAGCTCAAACCCTAACACTTACCCTAAACCTAACCCTAATACTAACCCTAGGCCTAACCCTATCCAAACCCTAGCCCTAATCCTAACCATATCCCTAACCCTAAACCTATCCATTAACCTAAACATAAGCCTAACCCAAACATAGCTCTAAATATAGTTCTAACACCACCCATTACCCTAACCCTAAATAAAAACCTCATTATAACACTAGCCCTAACCATAAACCTATTCTAACCCTAACTGTAAAATTAACCCTAGTTCTAACCCTAAACCTACACTAAGCCTAACTGTAAACCTAACCCTAGACCTAACCGTAAACATAACTCTTGCTATAGTCCTAATCCTAGCTTAAACCACAACAGTTACACAAAACCTAAGACTAACAGTAGTCCTAAACCTAAATCTAAACCTATCCATTTAGGCCTAACCCTAAAGCTATCGCTAACACTAACCTTAGCCTTACTTAAACCTAACCTGAACACTAAACCTATCCCTATCAATTACTCTAACTTTAACCCAACACTAACCCTAATGCTAATTCAAACCCTAAAACTAAACCAAAACCTAACCCAAACTCTGAGCAAGAACTGACTCTAATAACACACCTAGCTCTAAACCTGAACCTTACCCTAAACATAACCTTTAAACTAGACTTAGCCATAAAACTAACTCTAACAGTATCCCTAACCATAACCCTAGACCTGACATTAGCACTCTACCTAATTCTTTCCTTAAACCTTACACAAACCTGAGCCCTCATCCTAGCACTAAAACTAGCCTTAATCTTAACCTAAACCCTAACCATAGCCCAAACCCTAATTTCAACGATCACCCTAGTTCTGAACCTAGGTATAACCACATCTTTTCCCCTAACCCTAACCCTAACACTATCACTAACAGTAACCCTAGACCTAACTCTAGGCCTAATCCTAAGACTAACCATTGCTCTAATCCTAGCCCTAATTTATTGCTAATTGCAACCCTAACTCTAACCCTAGCCATAAGAATAACCCTAACACTAGCCCTAGAACTATATCTAGTACCAACATTATCTATTGCCTAACCCTAACACTAGTCCTAACCTTAGTCCTAACCCTAGCCATAGTCCTAAAAGTATAACTAACCCTAACTCTATATTTAACCCTAAATCTAAACCTAAACCTCACCCTAACACTAGCCCTAAATCTAATTCTAATTTGAAAACTAGTCCTAACCCTAGCCATAGCCTACAAACAAAACTGAGCTATAGACCTAATCCTAACCCTTAACCTAAACCAAATCCTAATGCTACACCTAGTCCTAACCCTATCCCTACAACTAATACTGACCCTGACTCTGACTCTAAAACTAACCTTACCTCTAAACATCACCATAACCCTTAACCTAACCCAAACACTAGACCTAGCACTAATCCTAACCTTAAAAGTATCCCTAACCTTAAAGCTAGGAATAACATTAGCCAAAGACCTAACTCTAACACAAAACCCAGCACTAATCTGAGCCCCAACCCTAGCTTTAACCCTAATTCTAACCCTAACCCTAACACTAACCCAAACCCTAGCTCTAAACCTATTCCTTACCCTAAGCCAAATTCTCCCCTAACGCTACCTTAGTTAGCTTACCTCAAACTCTAATTGCATTAGTAGTCCTAACCCTGGTCCTCATTCTATCTCTAAACCTAACCCGAAGCCTAAGCCTATACCTTACCCTTATCCTGACCCTATCACTAACCCTAGGTCAAAGCCTGACCTTAACACTACACCGAACCCTAACACTAGCCCTACCAGTAAACATATACCTAAAACTAACCCTAACACAAGCACTAGACCTAAACTTAATCCTAAATATAGCCATAAATCTAGCACTAGTCCTAAATAAAAACCTAGCCTTAGCCATAAAATAACCATTAACCTAACAAGAAGGCTAACCCTTGCTCTAGACCTAACCCTAGTTCTAATTCTGGCCCTATCTCTAAACCCAATGCTAACCCGAACACTGACACTTACCCTAACACAAACCCTAGCTCTAAACCTTATCCTAACCCAAAACTTAAACATAACACTAGACATATCTATAATCCTAACCCAAAAAACTAGCCATAACCATAACCCTACCTCTTACATTACCCATATCCCTAACACTAACCACAAACATCACACAAAACCTAGCCCTAATACAAGCCCTATACCTAGACCTAAGCATAACCTTAACCCTAACCCTAGCACAAACACTAAACCTAATGCTTGCACTAGCCCTGACCCTAGCTCAAACTCTAACCCTTACTCTAAACATAACCCTAGCTCTAACCTTAACCCTAACCCTATCCCTAATCCTAAGTGTAACCATAGCCCAAATCCTAGCTCTAACTTTGTCCATTACCTTAAACATAACAATAAACCCAATGTTAACCCTAGCCCTAACACTAACCTTAACCCTAACCCTGACCCTAACTGTAGCCCTGATTCTAACCCTAACCCTCACCCTAGACCTAATCCTAGCTCAATCCCTAACACTTACCCTAAACCAAACCCTAACACTAACCCTAGGAGTAACCCAAATCCTAGCCCTAATCCTAACCTTAACCTAAGCCCTAACACTAGCACTAAACCAATTCATTACTCTAAACATAAGCCTAAAGCAAATGCTAACCCAAGACTAAAACCTAACCCTATCCCTAACACTAACTCTATACATTACTCTAAACCTAAGCCGAACTGTAAACCTAACTCTATCCATTACTCTAACCCTAACCATAAATCTAATGCTAATTTGAGCCCTAAACTTAAAACTTAACTCAAACCAAACCCTAACCCATACTCTGACCCTAGTAATAACCTAGCTCTATACCTGACCCCTACACTAAACCTAACCCTTACACTAGACCTAGCCATAAACCTACCCCTAACCATAACAATAGACCTGACATTATCCCTAGCCCTAATCCTAGCCCTAACACTAACACAAACCCTAACGCTCATCGGAGCCCTAAACCTAGATTTAATCCTAACCCGAACCCGAACCCTAGCCCTATCCCTAAATATAACCCTCGCCCTAGCACTGAACCTAGGTATATAACCCCATCCCTTCCCCTAAAACTAACCCTAATCGTAGCCCTAACCATAGGCCTAACCCTTACACTAATCATAGTGCTAATCCTAGCCATATTTGAAGCCTAAACTTAACCCTCCCCGTAAACCTAGCCTAAGACTAATGCTAACTCACACCCTAGCCCTAATTCTGTTTATAAAACTATTCATTACCATAACCCTCACAATAGCCCTAATCTGGGCCCTAACCTTAGCCATAGCCCTAACCCTAGATCTAACCAAAACTCTAAATCTAACCCTAATCTAAAGCCTAAGCCTCGTTCTACAACTAGCTCTAACAATTTTGCTAATCCTAAAACTAGCCCTACTCCAAGCCTGAGCCCTAAAACAAAACCAAGCCATTGCTCTAACACTAAACATTAACCTAAGCCAAACCCTAAGCCATAACTAGTTATAAGCTGAGCTCTAATTCGAGTCCTAGGCCTAAAACTAACACTCACACTGACTCATATCCAAACACAAACCCTAGCTCTAAATATCACCCTAACCCTAAAACTAATGCTAACACTAGACCTAGCTGAAGCCCTAACCCTAAAACTAACCCTATTTGTAACCCTAGTTCTTACATTGGCCTTAGCCAAACCCTAGCCCTAACTCTAACACAAAAATAGACCTAACCTGAGCCCTACAACTAGATTTAACCCTAACCCTAACCGTAAATCTAGCCCTAAACCTAATCCTAATCCTAGCCCTAAATCTACCTTTAATCCTATCCATTACCCTAAGCCAAACCCCATTCATAAAGATAACTCTAGCCCTAATCCTAATCCTTAGCCGAACCCAAACAATAATCCTATTACTAGTCCTAATTTAGCCCTCATTCTAGATCTAACCCTAACCCAAAACCTCACCCTAACCTTCACCCTTTTTCTGACCCTAACATTATATGTCTAAACCTGATCCTAAACATAAACCCAAACCTGAAACTAGCCCTACCTGTGAACATATACCTAAATTTAACCCTAACACTAGCCACAGACCTAAACCTATTCCTAAACCTAGCTATTACTCTAGCCCTTGACCTCAACAAAAACTTAGTGCTATCCTAACAATAACCCTTAACCTAAACCAAACACTAACCCTACCAATAGACCTAATCAGAGTCCTATTCTGGCTTTCACCCTAACCCACACTTTAACCTGAACTGGCCCTGACTCTAACATTAAACCTAGCTCTAAACCTGACCTTAACCAAAACCTAAACCTAACACTAGACTTAGCCGTAACCCTCATCCTAAAACTAGCTCTAATCAGAACCCTAGATCTTATGTTACAAAAAGCACTAACCCTAGGCCTAAACGTAATACAAAACTTAAATAACCCTAACCCTAATCGAGGCCTAAACCTACCCTAAGCATAACCCTCACACTAACCCTAACCCTAGACCTAACCCTAACCCAAACCCCCACCTTAGTTCTAACGCTAGCTCAAAGACTAACAGTTAGCCTAAACATAACCCTAACAATATCCATAACCATAACCCTAACTGTAGCCCTAATCCTAACCTTAAACATAGATCTAACATTAGCTCTAACCCTAGACATTACCCTAACTCTAACCCTAACCCTAATGATAACCCTATCCTTAACCGTAACTGAAACACTAACCCAAACCACAAACCTAACTCTAGACCTAAACCTAAACCTTGCCATAGACTTAACCCTAACTCAAACCCTAACACTTACCCTAAAACCAACAGTAAACCTAGCCCTAAAACTATACTTAAACCTAAAACTAACCTTAACCATAATGCTAACCTTACATCTAACCCAATCTATTACCCTAAACCTAATCCTAACCGTAATGAAAACCCTAGCACTAACCCTATACCTAACCCTGACCATAACAGTAAACCTAACCCTTGTCCTAGACCTAACCCTAGCTCAAAACCTAAACTTTACCCTAAATATAACCTTAACTCTAACCCTAAGCTAGGTTTAATAGCCCTAACCCAAAATCTAACCTAACTCTAGCACTAATCCTAACCTAACCCCAGCCCTAACCATAGATCTAACCCTATATATTATCCTTATGATAACCCTAATCCTAATGCTAACCCTAGGCATAACCCTATCCCTTTTGCTAACCCTAAAGCTCTCTATTCCCCTAAACCTACCCTCAAACCTAAACCTAACCCAGTCAATTACCCTAACCCTAACCCTAAACCTAATGCTCATTTGAGCCCTATCCCTAAACCTTAAACTAAAACAAACCCTAACCCTAATCCTGTCCCTAAAAATACACCTAGCTCTAAACCTGACCCTTACCCGAAGCCTAACACTTATAATAGGCATAGACAAAAAACTAATACTAAATATACCCCAAACTGTAACACTGGACCTGACATTATCCCTAGCTCTAATTTTAGACCTAACCCTACAACAAACGCTAGCCCTCATCCTAGCCCATAACCTAGCCTTAATCATAACCCTAACCCTAACCCTAGCCCTTACTCTAATTCTAACCCTCACCCTACCTCTAAACCTAGCTATAACACCATACCTTACCCTAAAATTAACTATAACCCTAGCCCTAACACTAGGCCTAAGCTGAACTCTAACCCTAGCCCTAATCCTAGCCCTAACTTAGCCCTATCCATAAAACTAACCAAAACCCTAGGCCTAAGACTAACTCTAACTCTCTTCCTAGCCCTAGCCCTAGTTCTAACCCTATCTGTTACCATAACTATAACCCTAGGCTAACCCTTGCCCTATAGTTAATCCTAGCCCTAATGCTAAATCTAACACTAAATCCAAACCTAACCCTAACCGAAAGCCTAAGCCTAACACTAACACTAGCCCTAACCCTAATGCTAATCTTATAACTAGCCCAAACCCTAAACCTAGGACTAAAACAAAACTGAGCAACAGCCCTAACCCTAAACCTTAACTTACACCAAACACTAACACTACACCTAGACATAACCCTAGCCCTAATTCGAGTCCTAACCCTAACCTTAAAACTTACCTTGATGCTGTCTCATATCCTAACACTGATCCTAGCTCTAAAGATCACCCTAAACTTAAACCAAATCTTAACAGTAACTCTAGCCCTAATTCAAGTCATACCCCTAACCTTAAAGCTAACCCTGACCCTGACTGATATTCTAACAGTCACTCTAGCTCTAAACACAGCCCTCACCTTAAACCAAACACTAACAGTAACACTAGCCCTTATTTGAGTCCTAAACCTAACCCTAACTAACCCTGATGCTGACTCATATCAAAACAATAACCCTAAATCTAAATATTACTCTAATCTTAAACCTAAACCTAACACTAGACCTACCCCTATCCCTTACCCTAAAACTAACCCTAATGTAACCCTGGCTCTTACATTAGCCAATTCCCAAATCTAGCCTTAATCCTAACAAATAAACTAGCCCTAATCTGAGCTCTAAACCTATATTTAACCCTAACTCTAAATCTAGCATTAACCCTAGCTCTAAGGCTATCACTTAACCTAAGAAAAACCCTAACCCTAATGGTAACCCTAGACCTATCTTTAATCCTTAGGCTAACCAAAACACTAACCCTATTAGTAGTCCTAACCATAATCCTCATTCTAGCTCTAACCATATCCCAAATTGTAACGCTAACCCTGACCCTTATTCTGACCCTAACACTAGCCCTAGGTCTAAAACTGACCCTAGACCAAACCCTAACACTAAACCTAGACCTAAACCAAATTCTAACTGTAGCCTTAACTCTAGCCCTAGACCTAAACATAAACCTAGCCCTAGCCCTAATAATAATCCTTAACATAACTCAAACACTAACCCTAACCCTAGACATAAGCATAGTCTGATTTCTGGCTGTAACACTAACACTAACTCTAACCCAAACACTGACCCTGCCTTTAGAGTAAACCTATCTCTAAATATGACCATACCCAAAAATCTAAACCTAACACTAGACCTAGCCATAACCCTAACCCTACAACTAGCCCTGAACATAACCCTGGCTCTTACATTACCATATCCCTAGCTCTAGGCCTAAACCTAACACAAAACCTAAAGCAAATCCTAGGCCTAAATCAAGCCTTCAGCATAACCAAAACCCTAACCCTAGCCCTAACCCTAATGTAATCTTTGCCCTAGTCCTAATCCTAGTTCAAGGCCTAAACATTACTCTAAACATAAACCTAAACCTATCCCTCATTCTACCTCTACCCCTAACCCTAACCCTTAACCCTAACCCTAACACTAACCCTAATCCTAACCTTAACCCTAGTCCTAAATCTAGCTCTAAATTTACCCATTTCTCTAAACCTAAACCTAACCTTATTGAAAATCCTAGGCTTAATGCTAAACATAAACCTATCTGGAAAACTAACCCTAGACCTAACCTTAAACCTCACACTTGCCATAGACCTAACCCTAGCTCAAACCCTAACCCTTACTATAAACAAAAACATATCCATAGTCCTAACTCTAAGCCTAAACCTCAATCTAACATTAAACATAGCCCTAAATCTACATCTAATCGTATACATTACCCTAACCCTAAACCTATACCTAATGATGTCCCCAGCCCTAATCCTAATCCTAACCCTATGAGTACTATAATTTTATCCTTAGAAGTAACCCTAAACCTAACCCTCACCATAGTCCTAACCCTAGCTCAAAACCTAACCCTTATGCTAAACATAAACCTAAGAATAACCCTAGTTTTAATTCTAACCTTAATTCATGACCTATTCCTAACCATAAACCTAGCCCTAAACTTAGCTCTAATCCTATCCATTATACTAACCATAACCCTTACCCTAATGCAAACCCTAGGCCTAACCTTAACCCTATCACTAACCCTAACCCTATCAATTACCCTAAACCTAATGTGAACTCTAAATGAAACCCTATTATTACGCTAACCCACACCCTAGTGCTAATTCAAGTCCTAACCCTAAATCCTAACCTGAAACAAACTCTTACACTGACCCTTACTCTAATAAATCTCGTATCTCTAAAGCTGATGTTAACACTAAACCTAACTTTTATACTAGACCTATCTATAACCCTGATCCTAAATCTATGCCCAACCATAAGCTTAGACTTGGCATTAGCCATAGCCCTAATCCTAGCCCTAAACCTAACTTTAGGCCTAACCCAAAAACTAACCCTAGCCCTAATCTTAGCCGTAATTTAGACCTATTCCTAACCCTAGCCTTAACCCTAGCCCTACGACTAACTCTAACTCTCACCCTATCACCATCCCTAGTTCTAACCATATCCCTAACCAGAACCCTAATCCTAGCCCTAACCCTAACCCTAACCCTAGCCCTATCATGAGCTCTAGTCCTAACCTACATGTAATTTTAACTCTGAATCAAACCCTTACCCTAAGCCAACCCTAAACCTAACTCTAAATCTAACTTTAACCCTAGCCCTAAAACAAAACCGAGCCATAGTCCTAATCCTAACCCTTAACCTAAAGCAAATCATAACCCTAACCCTAACTCTAATTCTAGCTTTAAACTGAAAACTAGAACTAACCCCTACCCTGACTCTGACCATAATACTAACCCTAGTCTAAACATCACCCTAACCCTAAACCTAACACGAGACCTACCACTAAACCTAACTCTAAATTTAACCCTAATTGTAACTCTGGTGCTTACATTAGCCTTACCCCTAACTCTCTCACTAACTTAACCCCAAACCTACCCCTAATCCAAGCGCTAACTCGAGTTTTAACCCTAACACTAATCCTAACACTAGGCCTAATCAAAACCATAACCCTAGCCCTAACCCTAGCTCTAACCCTATCCATCGCTGTAACCATAACCCTAGGCCTAAACCTAACCCTATCCCTAATCCTAAACCAATGCATTATTCTAAACCAAACCTAAACCCTAAACTTAACCCTATCATTACACTAACACTAACCATAATGCTAATTTCAGCCCTAACTTTAAACATTAACCCATCCCAAATTTCTAGCCCAGACCTTGACCTAATAATACCCCTAGCTCTAAACCTGACACTAACCCTAAACGTAACCCATACATTACATGTAGCCATAAACCTAACCCTAAAACTATCTTTAACCATAACCCTAGATCTAATATTAGCCCAAGCCCTAATATTAGCCCTAACCCTGAAATAAATCTTATTCCTCATCCTAGCCCCAAACCTAACCTTAATCATAACCCTAACCCTAACCATAGCCCGAACGCTAATTTTAACCCTCACCCTATCTCTAAACCTAGCTATAACAACATTTCTTACCCTAAACTTAACCCTAGCCCTAACCCTAACCCTAACCCTAGGCCTAAGGTGAACACTAAACCTAGCCCTAATTCTAGCCCAATTTTAAACCTATCCCTAACCCTAAACCAAACCCTAGCCCTAAGACAAACTCTAACTTTAACACTAGCCCTATCCCTACTTCTAAACCTATCCATTACTGTAATCCTAAACCTAGCCCTAATCCTAGTCATAACCATTGCCTAATCCTTACTTCTAGTGCTAACTCTAGATCTAACCCTAACTCTAAATCTAACCCTAAACCTTAGCCTAAGCCTAACATTAACACTAGCCCTAGCCCTAACACTAATCATAAAACTAGTCCTAACTCTAACCCTTTACTTAAACCAAAACTTAACACTACACCTAGACCTAACCCTAGCCCTAATTCGTGTCCTAATCTTAACTTTAATTGTAACCCTAACTCTGACTCATATCCTAACACTCATCCTAGCTCTAAACACCACCCTAACCTTAAACCAAACCCTTAAAGTAAACCTAGCCTTAATTTGAGTCCTAACCCTAACCCTAAATCTAAACCTGACCCTGATTATTATTAACCTAACACTAACACTAGCTCTAAATTTTACCCTAACCTTAAACCTAATCCTAACACTAGAGATTTAACCCCTAACCATACTCTAAAACTAACCCTAAAACCCTAGTTCTTACAATAGCCTTTGCTCAAACACTAGACATAACCCTAATACAAATACTAGCTAAAATCTGAACCCTAAATCTAGTTTTAACCCTAACCCTAGCCCTAACCCTAGATCTATTCATATCCCTTACCCTATGCAAAACCCTAAACCTAATGCTAATCCTAATCCTTAACCTAATCCAAACTCTAACCCTATTAGTAGTCCTAACCCTAGTCCTCATTCTAGCTCTAACCATAACACAAACCCTAACCCTATCCCTGAACTTTATTCTGACCCTATCACTAATCATATGTCTAAAATTGAACCTAACCCTAAACCGAACTCTAACACTACCGCTACTGGTAACCTTATACCTAAACCTAATCCTAACACTAGCCTTAGACCTAAACCTAATCCTAATCTATCCATAACTCTAGCACTAGACCTAAAGAAAAACCTAGCCCTAGCCCTAATAATAACCCTTAGCCTAAAGCCAAACACTAACCCTTCCCCTAGTCTTAACCCTCGTCCGAATTCTGGCTTTCCCATTAACCATAACCCTTAACTGAACACTGACCCAGACACTAACACCAACCTTATCTCTAAACATCACCCTAATCCTAAACCTAACCCTAAAACTATACATAGCTCTAACATTAACCCTAAAACTAGCCCTAATCATAACAAAGTTTTACATTTTCCATAGCCCTAACCTATTGCAAAACGTAGCCCTAACCCAAGCCCTACCCTAGCTTTAACACTAAAGCTAACCATAACCCTAACCTTAGCCCTAACCCTAAACCTAAGCCTAACCCTAGACCTAACTCTAGGCATAAAACTAGCCCTATCAATACCTCTACCCATAATTATAACCCTAACACTTCTACTAACCCTAAGTCGAATCCTAATCCTATCCCTAACCCTAAACCTATCCATTACCCTACACCTAACCTGAACTTCAAACCTAAAACTAACATTAATCTATCCCTAAGCATAATGATAACTTGAGCCTTAACTATAAACCTTAATCTAATAAAAAACCTAACCCTGTCCCTGACCCTAAGAATACCCATAGCAATAAAATAACAATAAAATCCTGACACTTACAATAGAACTAGCAATAAACCTAACCCTAAAATTCTCCCTAACTGTAACTGTAGACCTGACATTAGCCCTAGCTCTAATCCTAGTCCTAATGCTAACACAAACCTTAGACCACATCCTAGCCATAAACCTTGACTTCATAATAAACCTAACCCTAAACATAATCCTAATTCTAATCCTCACCCTAGTCCTAAAAGTAGCTATAATCTCATCCCTTAACCTAAACCTAACCCTAACCCTAACAGTAACCCTTGCCCTAAACCTAGGCCTAAACCTAACACTAACCCTAGTCCTAATCCCAGCCCTAATTTAGCCCCATCCCTAACCCAACCCTAATCTTAGCCCTAAGAGTAACCCAAACTCTCACCCTAGGCTTATACCTCGTTCTAACACTATCTCTTATCATCACCCTAAACCTAGCTCTAATTTTATCCCTATAGTTAGCCCTAGCTCAAAGCCTAGATCTAAACCTAACTCTAAATCTAACCCTAAACCTCATACTAACACTAGCCCTAACTCTACCCCTATCCCTAAAACAAAACCGAATCATAATCCTAACCCTAATACTTAACCTAAACCAATCCCTAAACCTACACATAGCCCTAATCCTATCTCTAATTCTAGTCCTAACCCGAACCTGAAAACTAATCTGTACCCTGACTCTGACCCTAATATTAAACCTAGCTCTAAACACCCTTGTAACCATAAACTTAACCCTAACACTAGACGTAGCCCTAACCCCCTCTTTATTTTATTGGTATGTGGTGCTGAGGATAGAACCCAGCACCCTGCACATTCCAGGTGAGCACGCTATTTCTTGAGCCGCATCCCCAGCCACTAAACCTAGCTTTAACCCTAAACGTAAATCTAACCCTAACCCAAACAAAAGCCCTAATCCTATACATAACCCTACCCCTAAGTTTAGGTCTAACCCTATCCATTACCCTAGTGATAACCCTTATGCTAACCCTAGGCCTAAACCTAACCCTATACATTACACTAAGCCACACCTAAACCCTAAACCTAACCCTTTCATTACCTTAACCCAAAACCCTAATGATAATGCAAGCCCTAAACCTAAACCCTAACCTAACCCAAACCCTACCTTGATCCTGACCCTAATAGTAACCCTAGCTCTAAAACCGACTCTTAGAATACACCTAACCCCTACACTGGACCAAACCATAAACCTAACACTAAATCTATCCCTAACAGTAATCCTAGACCTGACATTAGCCCTAGCCCTAATACTAGCCACAACCGTAACACAAACATTAGCCCTCATCCTAGCCCTAAAACTACCTTTAATCATAACCCTAAAAATTACCCTAGCCTTAACCCTAATATTAATTGTTGCCCTGGCCATCAACCTAGGTATAACCCAATACCTTACCCTAAACGTAATCCTAACTCTAACCTTAACCCAAGGCCTAAACCTAACACTAACACTAGCCCTAATTTTGCCCTATACCTAACCCTAACCCTGGCCCTAATCCTACCCCTAAGACTAACTCTAGCTCTCATACTAGCCCTATTATTAGTTCTAACTCTATCCCTTACCATAATCCTAAACCTAACCCAAACCTTAGTCCTAACCCTTAGCCTATCCTTAGCCCTAGCCCTAAGCATAGATCAAAACTTAACTCTAAATCTAACCCTAACCTGAACCCTAAGCCTAACCATTTATATTTAGACTCTGTGTCTACAGATTTTGCCTTAAATTATTATTTAGAATATAGTCGTTAGTTTTTATGAAATAAAAAAAAATAAAAGGCATACCTTTTCTGATGGTGTATAGAGAACTGAGGGTCACGGATAGGATGCTATGTTAAGGGGAAAAGGAATGAGGGTATGTGATTAATCTAACTTTGCAACTTTGGAGGAGAACTCTAATGAATAGACAGGGAGAATTTATGGAAGAAGGTATAAATTAAAACTCCTTATCTGTATTCATAAAATTACCCTATGTATAAATAGTAAAAGTTAGGATGCTGAAAGTGGGATAAAAAGAGAAAGAAAAAAGAAAAAAATAACAAGGAAAGAAAAAAAGTGAGGGAGAAAGAACATAAGAGCAAATAAAGAGGTGGTGAGGTGGGGCCTATGAAATTCCTCTATATTATACAATTCTAGTGATTCAGTTCTTAAAGTCCAATTTTATGGAAAGTTCTTGGTTTCACATATGTTGAGGTTGTGAGGACCAGAGGGGGAAGGGTAGAGGAGAATGGATGAGAGGAGCAAGAAAAGAAAAGTAAGAAAGAAAAATAAGTCTCTCCGAACTCTGTTTTCTTTCCTTGCAGTAGGTGGAGTTGCCTATTCCTAGCTTGAGTCACTATGCTCAAGGTGGTGAAGGTAGCCAGGGTGAGAGGGCTTGAGCTTCTACATGGAGCCTCCCTACTCTTAGTCTCTGAATTGGAAACAAGGTGCCTGTAAAGTTGCTATTCCACATTAATAGCTACACCCCAAAAAACTTGTGAGAAAAATCTTGAGTTATCACAGCTGGAGGTAAGCGAGTTGGAAACTAGGTACCTGATAAGCTGCAGAACCAAGCTGATAGCCACACCCACTGATAGATGGCGAGTAAGGTTTTGCAAGATGGATTTCATCTATTACCTGTGTATGGTGTTATGTGAAGTGGGTGGTTCTGGAGTGAACTTGTGTTGTGTCCTGAGCTAGGTCTGGTGACCCACAAGCAAAGCCTCTATGTTTTGTGTTGCCTTCTGTCTGTGCAGAGAGCACCTTTGTGGCTGAGACTGCTGTCTGTGCCCAGATAAACTGTGCAGCCCAGCCTTCATCTGCACCAAGAGCACACATGTGGCACTAGTTTTCTTCAAATTTCTATGATACTGGGCTGCATTCATCTTTTACTTAGCCTTACTATGCTCCACAGGTTTGGGCCTTGTCGGTTCAATGGTTCACTGCCAGGAAGATTTTGTATTTTAAGGTTTCCCTTCATTATGGCTTATTGATGTGATTGAAAATTGAGGTGGAAATCAAACAGATTGGCAGGAGGTGCTTGAAACTTCACACAATCGGTTCTCAGTGGGCACTCTCTGGTTTCTTTCTTTTGAAGGTAGGCCAAAGATGAAGCATGCAAAAGAAACTGTATCTGAGAGCCCTTAAGGAGAAAACAGAGAAACATGTATGTACTGAAATAATTCTTCCAACAATTTGTTTTGTTTTCAAATTTCTATGATACTTTGCAGGATTCATCTTTTTTTTTTTTTGACTATACTCCAAATGTTTGGGCCTACTACATAAAGGGTTTGTCTTCAGGAACAGTTTCAATTTTCATGTTTCTCTTTTTTTTTCCCTGTAGGGGTGAATGGAAATGAAGCTGGAAACCAAACAGGGTTTGGGCTACCTGCTTGAAACTTCACACACTCCATCAATTTTCAGTGAGCATAATCTGGTGTTTGCCATGGAAGTAGCCTAAGATGAGGTAGAAAGCAACAGCTTTATCTCTGAGTGCTTTAGGAGCAAGCAGAATACCCATGTAATGAAAGAGCTTCAGTTTTTTTTTGGTTGGATTAATTTGATACTGTAGAGGATTAATCCTTGACCTAGCCTTAGTAGGCGTCCCGGGTTTGGGCCTTCAAGGTTCAATGTTTCAATGTCAGGAACAGTTTGAACTTTTAGGTTTCACTTTATTATGGCCTATAGGTGTGAATGCAATGGAGCTTGAAATCAAACAGGGTTGGTGCTAGCTGCATGAAACTTCACACAGTCAATCAGCTCTCTGTGGGCACTCTTTGGTTTTTCTATTTGAAAGTACCTTAAGCTGAAGCATGAAAAACAATTTATCCATGAGCAATTTAAGAAAAAATAACAGGGAAATATGAATGTACTAAAATACCTCCCCCAATTTTTCATCAAATTTCTTTGATACTGCACAAGATACATCTGTTAAGTTGTGCCATAGGCTCCCCAAGTTTGGGACTTCTATGATCATAAGTACTCTAAACAGGTTAGAATTAGGTTAGGGGTGGGTTAGATATAGTGTTAGAGTTTTAAAGTGAGTTTTGTTCAAATTAATTTGATACTTGGCATAATTCGTCTTTTACCTAGCCTTACTATTTTCCCCAGGTTTGGGCCTCATCCCTTCAATGGTTTGCTTTCAGGAACAGTTTGTATTTTAAGGTTTCCTTTATTTTGACCTATACTGGTAAATGGAAATGGAACTTGAAATCAAACAGGGTTGGTGCTCACTGCTTAAAACTGCACACACTCAATCAGTTCTATGTTGGCACTCTGGTTTCTTCCTTGTGATAGTTTCCCAAAGATGAAGAATGCAAAAATATCTTTATCCAAAAGTACTGTTGGAGACAATAGGGAAATATACATGTACTGAAATACCTCCCCAAATTATTTGGTCAGATTTCTTTGATAATGCAGAAGATTTATCTGTTAGCTTTCTGCACAAGGCTCCCTTAATTTGGGACATCTATGATAAAAGATTCTATAAACAGATTAGGGTTAGTGTAAGGGCTAGGTTTAAACCTAGTGTTCGGGGTAGAGTCAGTTTTGTTCATGTATCTTTTATACTGGGCAGGATTCAACATTTTACCTAGACTCACAAAGTTCCCTGCTTTGGGCCTTCTCGGTTCAATGGTTCACTGTAAGGTATAGTTTGTATTTTAAGGTTTCACTTTATTTTGAACTATTTTGTTGAAGAGAAATGTAGCACGAAATCAAACAGGGTTGGTGCTAGCTGCTTGAAACTGCACACCCTCCATCAGTTCTCTGTGTGCACTCTCTGGTTTGTTCCTTGTGAATGTTGCCCTCAGCTGAAACATGCAAAGCAACTTTATCCCAGAGCACTTTTGGAGAAATCAAGGAAATATACATGTACTGAAACATTTCCCCCCAATTATTTGCTCAGATATCTTTGATACTGTGCAGGATTCATCTGTTAGCTTTTCCCACTAGACTCCCTTAGTTTGGGACTTCTATGATCAAATGTTCTCTAAAGAGGCTAGGGTGAGCTGTAGGGTTAGGATTAAAGATATATCTAGTGTTAGGTTTACAGTAGTTTTATTCAAATTTCTTTGATACTAGGCAGGATTTATCTTTTACCCAGCCTTACTATGTTCCCAAGGTTTGGGCCCTCTAGGTTCACTGGGTTTCTGTCAGTATTTCAGGTTTTATTTTGAGGTTTCACTTCATTTTGACCTATATGGGTAAATGGAAATGGAGCTGGACATCAAACAGGGTTTTTGCTAGCTGCTTGAGACTTCACACACCCAATCAGTTCTCTGTGAGGATGCTCTGGTTTTATCCTCATGAAAGTATCCCAAAGATGAAGCATGCAAAAACATCACTATGTGAGAGCATTTTAGGAGACAACAGGAAAATATGCATGTACTGAACTACCTCCCCCAATCATTTGGTCAGATATCTTTCATACTGGGCAGGCTTCATCTGTTAGCTTGCCCTACTAGGCTCCTCATCTTTGAGACTTCTATGATCAAAGGTTCTCTAAACAGGTTAGGTTAGAGTTAGGTCTAGTGTTAGGGTTAGAGTTTGTCTTGTTCAAATTTCTTTGATACTGGGCAGGTACATTTTTACCTAGCCTTACTATGTTCCCCATGTTTTGGCCTTCTCATTTCAATTCTTTGCTTCCAGGAACAATTTGTAATTTACAGATTCACTTCATTTTGATCTACATGGGTAAATGGTCATGGAGCTGGAAAGTAAACAAGGTTGGTGCTAACTGCTTGAAACTTTACATACTCAATCACTTTCCTGTGGGCATGCTCTGGTTTGTTTCTTGTGAAAGTACCTTAAGATGAAGCATGAAAAAAAATTTATCCAAGATCACTTTAGGAGAAAACAGGAGAAATAGGCATGTACTGAAACACCTTCCCCAATTATTGGTCAGAATTTTTGATACTGTGCAGGATTCATATGTTACCTTGCCCTACTAGGCTCCCCAAGTTTGGTGCTTTTATGATCAATCTCTATAAACAGGAAAGGCTTAGTTTTAGGATTAAGGTTAGGGCTAGGGTTAGAACTAATGTTCAGGTTAGAGTTAGTTTTGTTCAAATTTCTTTGATACTGGTAAGGATTCATCTTTTACCAAGCATTACTATGTTTTCCAGGTTGGGCCTTCTCAGTTCAAGTTTCGCTGTCAGGAACAGTTTGTGTTTTAAAGTTTCACTTCATTTTAGGGTTAGTTTTAGGGATAGGGCTATGGCTCGGTTTTGTTTTAGGGCTAGGGCTAGGTTTAGGGCTAGATTTTGAATTAATGTTAGGGTTAGGGCTAGTGTTAGAGTTAGAGTTTAGGCTTGGGGTTAGGGTTAGATTTAGAGTTAGGGTTAGATCCAGCATTAGGGTTAGGGCTAGGGTGTTACGGTAAGGGACAGGGGTAGAACTAGGGAAATGGCTAGGACCAGAGTTAGATTTAGATTTAGGACTAGACTTAAGGTTAGGGTTAGGGTTAAAACTAAAAGATGGCTAGGTTTAATGCTAGGGTTAGTGTTATGGTTAGGCCTAGGGGTAGGGCTAGGTTTAGGATTAGCATTGGGGTTAGGATAAAGTTTAGGGGAATGGGTGGTGTTATAGCTAGCTTTAGGGCTAGGGAGAGGGTTAAAATTAGGATTAGGGCTAGAGTTAGTGTTTATGTTAGGATTAAGGCTAGGTTTAGGGCTAGGGTTTCTGTTAGGTTCAGGGCTAGAACTAGGGCTAGGGATAATGTCAAGCCTTGGGTTATGATTAAGGATAGTTTTAAAGTTAGGTCTGGCTAGGTCTAGTTTCAGAGCTATGTTTAGGGTAAGGGTCAGGTTTAGAGTTAGGGGTGTTATTAGGTTTAGGATCAGGTTTAGCATTTGGTATCCATCAATGTTTAGGTTGAGGGCTTGAATTAGTGTTAGGTTTAGGCTTAGGGTTAGGGTAATGGACAGGGTTAGGTTTAGGTTTCAGTTAAGGTTTAGGGTAATGGATGGTTTAGGTTTATCAATAGGGTTAAGTTTAGCATTAGGTTAGGATTATGTTTAGTATAATGGATAGATTTAGAGCTAGGGTTATGGCCAGGTTATGGTTTGGATTAAGTCTAAAATTAGAGTTAGGTTTAGGGCTAGGGCTAGTTGCTTTGTTTTAGGGTGTTAGGTTTAGGGCCAGGGTTATGGTTAGGTTAGGGTAAGGTTACTGTCTGAGCTAGGGTAGTGGCTAGGGTGAGGTTTAGGTTTACATTCAGGTCTACAGATATGTTTATGGTTAGAGTTTGGTTTAGGGTTTGGGTTATGGCTAGAGTTTTCATTATATTTAGGGTTAGGTTTAGGGTAAAGGATCATGTTAGATTTAGCATTAGGTTTAGGGTTAGGGTTAGGGTTTGGATAAGGGCTAGTCTTAGGAATAGGTTTAGTGTATGGCTTAATATTTCCACTAGGGTTAGGGCTATGGTGACGTTTAGGTTTATGGTTAGGTCTTTGGATATGTTTAGGTTTAGGATTAGGTTTAGTGTTAGGGTTTTGGTTATAATGAGGGTAATTGACAAGGTTAGAAACTAAAGTTCGATCTAGGATTAAGGTTAGAATAAGAGCTAAGGTTAGGGTTATGATTTAGGATAGGGCTACAGTAATGTTTAGGTTAAGGGCTTGGCTTTGAGCTAGGGTTAGGTCTAAGGCAAGTGTTCGTGTTAGGGTTAGTGTTAGGGCTAGGGTCAGGGTTAGGGTTATGCTTAGGTCTAAGTTTATGCCTAGGATTTTGGCTAGGCTTTGTGTTAGGTTTAGGGCTAAGGTTAGGAGTATGATTAGGTTTAGGGCTACTTTTAGGGTTAAGATTAGGGTTAAAATAGGGTTAGGGTTAGGATTATTTTTAGGGCTAGTATTAGGTTTAGGTTTACGCCTAAGTCTAATGTTAGGACTAGGTTTTGGGTTAGGGTCTGGTTTAGAGATAGGTTAATGTTAGGGTCAGGGTCAGTGTTCCGGATACGATTAGGGTTAGGGTTAGTGCAGAATTAGGACTAGTGTTAGGTCTATGGGTAAGGTAAGAGATTAGTTTAGGTTAAGGGTTATTGTTATGGCTAGATCTAGGATTTTGTTTAGGTCTAGGTGACAATTATAGCTATATTTAGGATTAGTTTTGGGTCTAGATCTATGTTAGGGTTAGGTATATGTACAGGCTTACTGGTAGGGCTAGTTTTAGGGTTTGGTTTAGGGTTAGGGTCAGGTTTAGACCTAGGGTTACTGTTAGGATCAGATTAAGGGTCAGGGTTAGGGTTAGAACTAGAATGAGTACTAGGTTTAGGACTAGTAATACTGTTAGTGTTTAAGTTAGGCTAAGGATTAGGGTTAAAACTAGGATTAGCATTTGGTTTAGGGTTTGGCTTAGGGTAAGGGATAGGGTTAGAGCTAGGGTTAGAGCTCGGGTTAGGGTTAGGTTTAGGGCTAGTGTTATGGTTCAGATTAGGATTTAAAATAGGATTATGACTAGAATTAGGGGTAGGATTTCTGTTAGGGTTAGGGCTAGAGTTATGACAATGATGAATGTATGAACTATGGTTACTATTAGGGCTAGTTTTATGGTTAGGGTTAATTTAAGTTTAGGGTGATGTTTAGAGCTAGGATGAGTGTTAGGATCATTGTCAGGGCCAGGGTTATTTTTAGAGTTAGGGTTAGGGCTAGGTCTAGGTTTATGGTTTTGTTTAGGTTAAGGGTTAGGTTTAAGGATAAGCCTTGGTTTTGTCTTAAGGCTAGGGCTAGGGTAAGGCAAGTTTAGGATTAGCATTATTGTTATGGCTAGTGTTAGGGTTTCGCTTAGGATTATTGTTATGGTTAAATTTAGAGTTAGATTTAAATTTAGATTTAGGTTTACATCCAGATTTGGGCTAGGGCTAAGGATAGAACTAGGGATAGGGGTAGGGCAAGACTTAGAGTTAGGCTTAAGGCTAGGTTTATGGTTAGAATAGGACTAAATTAGGATGAGTGCTAGGCTTAGAGTTAGGGTTACGCCTAGGGATAGGGTAAGGGTTATGGTTAGTTTTAAGATTATGGTTAGGTTTAGGGTTATGGTTAGGTTTAGAGTAAGTTATGGGGTTATAACTAGGTTTAGGGCTAGGGTGAGGGTTAGAATGAGGGTTAAACATCGAGTTATGGTTCGAGTTAGAATTAAGGCTAGGTTTAGGGCTAGGATTAAGGCTAGGGCTAGTTTCAGGTCCAGCTTTACAGTTAAAGATAGTTTAGGGTTAGGTTAGATGAGTGTAAGGGTTAGGTTTAGGGTTAGAGTCAGGTTTATAGCTAAGGGTATTGTTTGGGTCAGGGTCGTGATTAGTGTTTGGGATAGGTTAAGGTTTAAATGTAGGGCATTAGGATATGGGTTATGATTAGGGTAATGGATACAGTTAGAGCTAAGTTTATAGCTAGACTTACGGTTAGGATTAGGTCTTGAGTTAGTGTTAAGGTATGGATTAGAACTACGGTTAGTTTTATGTTTAGTGTAAGAGTTAGGTTCTGAGCTATGATTAGGTTTAGAGCAAGGGTTAGGTTAAGAGTTATGTTAAGGGATAGGATTACGGTAGGTTTAGGGTTAGGGTTAGGGGAATGATTATAATCAAGTTTAGGTTTAGGGTTAGGGTAATAAATATGGCTCGATGTAGGTTTAGGGTTAGGGATAGGGCTAGATTTAAGTTTAGAGTTAGGGTTAGGTCTATGGTTATGTTTAGGTTTATGATAAGGCTTAGGTTTGATTTATAGTTGGCCTATAGTGAATATTATTTTAGGGTTAGTTCTAGGGTTAGTTTTCTGTTTAGGGTTAGGATTATGATTAGAGTTAAGGCTAGGGTTACAATTAGGTTTAGGGTAATGGGTAAGTTTAGAGCTGGGGTTAGGGCTTGTGTTAAGGTTAGGATTAGGACTAGGTTTAGGGTTAGATTCAGGGATAGTTCTAGGTTTATGTTTATAGTAAGTGTTACATTTTGAGCTAGGGTGAGGACTAAGGTGAGGTTTAGGTTTGGGTTAGGGCTAGGGTTAAGGTTAGGGTTATGCTTAGGGATAGGTTAAGGCCTAGGATTACCTCTAGGTTTTGTGTTTGGTTTAGGCCTAGGGTTAAAGCTGAGGGTAATGTAAGAGCTAGCATTATGATTAGGGCTAGTTTTAGGGTTAGAGTTATGGCAAGATCTAGTGTTAGGTTTACAAGTAGGTTTACTGTTAAATGCAGAGTCAGTGTTTGGATTAGAGTTCAAGTTAGGGTTACAGTCAGAATTAGGAGTATGTTTAGGTCTAGGGGTAGGTTAGTGATTTTGTTATGATAAAGGTTATTGTTAGGCCTAGGACTAGGTTTTGGTTTAGTTCTAGGGCTAGAGATAAGGCTAGATTTAGGATTAGGTTTAGGTCCAGGGCTAGTGTTAGATTTTAGTCTAGTGTTAGGTCAGGTTTAGAACTAGGGTTTGTGTTAGGGTCAGAATAATGATCAGGGTTAGTGTTTGGATTTGAGATAGGATTAGAGCTAGAATGAGGGCTAGGGTCAGGACTATTAATAAGGTTAGGATTTTGGTTAGCCTAAGGATTAGGCATAGGTCTAGGGCTATCATTAGTGTTAGGGTTATTCATAGGATAAGTGATAGCCTTAGAGCTAGGGTTAGGGCTAGAGTTAGGGTTAGGATTCAATCTAAGTTTAGGGCTCGGATTAGAGCTAGTTTTTGGGTTAGGGTTAGGGCTAATGATAGGGCAATGTCTAATGTAAGAACTAGGGTTACAATGAGGGTTAGTTTTAGGGTTCTGGTTAGGGGTAGGTCTAGTGTTAGGGTTAGGTTTAAGGTTCGGATGATATTAAGAGCTAGAGTTAGTTTTTGGATATAAGTCAGTGTCAGGGTTAGGGTTAGGACTTGAATTAAGAATAGGTTTACTTTTAGGTTTTAGTTTAAGTTTAGGAGGGTGTTTCGAGCTAGGGTGAGTGTTAGGATATGAGTCAGCATCAGGGTTAGATTTAAGGTTAGGTTTAGGATTCAAATTAAGACTATGATTAGGTCTAGGTGTAGGGTTAGGTTTTGGTTTAAGTTAAGGTTTAAGGTTAGAGCTATTGCTCAGTTTATTTTACTGCTAGAGTTAGGGTTAGGGCTAGTTTTACCATTAGCATTAGGGTTAGGGCTAGTTTTACTGTTTGGCTTAGGCTTAGGGTTAGGGTTATATTTTGAGTCAGGGTTCGATCTAGGGTTAGGGCTAGGACTAAGGATAGGGCAAGGGTTAGATCTAGGGTTAGGGTTATGGTAATGGATAGGCTTAGAAGTATGGATAGGGATACTGTGAGAGTTAGTCATAGGTCTACGTTTAGGGTTAGGTTTAGGTATAGTTATCGGTAGGGCCAGTGTTAGGGTTTGCTCTAGGTTGAAGGTCAGTTTTAGACCTAGGGTTTGTGTTAGGGTCAGAATAAGCATCAGGGTTAGTGTAAGGTTTTGGGATAGGATTAGAGTAGAATGAGGGCTAGGGTCAGGATTATTAATAGGGTTCATATTTTGGTTAGCCTAAGGATTAGGGATAGATCTAGGTTTACCATTAGGGTTATGGTTTCACTTAGGGTAAGGGAGAGAGTTAGAGCTAGGTTTAGGGCTATAGTTAGGGTAGGGTTAAGGTTAAAGTTAGGTTTAGGGTTCCGATTAGGGCTAGTTTTGTGTTAGGGTTAGAACTAGGGTTAGGGCAATCGCTAATATAAGAACTAGGGTTACAATTAGGGTTAGTTTTAGGTTTAGGTTTAGGGTTAGGGGTAGTTTAAGTGTTAGGGTTAAGTTTAAAGTTAGGGTGATATTTAGATCTAGGGTTAGATTTAGGATATGAGTCATGGTCAGGGTTAGTGTTAGGACTCACATAAGGGCTAGGGTTACTGTTAAGTTTTGGTTTAAGATAAAGATGGTGTTTCAAGCTAGGGTGAGTTTAGCATATGTGTCAGTGTCAGGTATACATTTAAGGTTAGGGTTAAGACTCAAATTAAGGCTATCGTTAGGTCTAGGTGTAGTGTTAGGTTTTGGTTTAAGGTAGGTTTAGGGTTAGGGCTATTGCTTGGTTTTGTTTTACTGCTACTGGTAGGGTTAGGGCTAGTTTTATGATTAACATTAGGATTAGGTTTAGTGATAGTTTGAGGCTTAGGCTTAGGTTTAGGGCTAGCTCTAAGAATTGGGCAGGGGTTAAAGCTAGGGTTAGGGTTATGGTAAGGGCTAGGATTAGAACTAGTGTGAGAATTATTGTTAGTCTTAGGGCTAAGGTTAGGGTTAGGGTTAGGAATAGGGCTAAATTAGGGCTAGGATTAAGTCTATGTTTAGTGTTCAGTTTAAGCATAGAATTAGGGTTAGATTTAGAATTTAGTTTAGGGTAAGGGATGGTGCTATGCTAGTTTTAGTGGTAGGGTAATGTTTAGAATAAGGATTAGGATTACGGTTATGTTTAATGCTAGGTTTAGGGCTAGATTGAGCGCTATGGTTTGTTGTAGGGTTAGGGTGAGGATTAGGAGTATGGCTAATTTCAAGTCTAGAATTATGTTAAAGATAGGTGTAGGGTTAGGATTATGGGTAAGTCTAGTATAAGGTTTAGGTTTAGGGGTAGGGTCAGGTTTAAGGCTGGGAGTATTATTAAGGTGAAGGTCTAGGTTAGGGTTTGGAATAGGTTAAGGCTTAAAGTTAGGGATTTAATTAATATTAGTCTAAGGATTTGGGTAATGATAGGCTTAGAATTAGGGTTCATGTTAGGTTTAGGGAAATGGATAGGGATAGGAGTAGAGATAGGGTTACGTATAGGCCTAGGGTTAGCATTAGGGTTAGGGTTATACTTATGATAATGTATAGGGTTAGGCTTGGGTTATGGTTATAATTAGGTCTAGGGCTAGGGTTAGAGAAAGGGTTAGGGTTAAAGCTCGAGTTAGGGCTCAGATTAGGGCTAGGATTTGGGTTAAGTTAGTGCTAGGGTTAGGATTACAGCTAATGTAAGTACAAGGGTTACAATTAGAGCTAATTTTAGGTTTAAGATTAGGGCTAGGTTTAGTGTTAAGGTTAGTGTTAGGATTAGGGTGATGTTTAGAGCTAGAATTAGTGTTAGTGTTAGAGCCAGTGTCAGGGTTAGTTTAAGGGTTCGTCTTAAAACTCGAATTAGGGCTAGGGTTATGGGTAGGTGTATGGTTAGGGTTGATTTAGTTTAAGGGTTAGGGATAGAGCTTATTGCTCGCTTTTGTTTTAGGGCTAGGGTTGGATTAAGGCTAGTTTTAGGATTAGTGTTAGGGTTGGGGCTAGTATTAGGGTTAGGCTTAGGCTTCGGGTCAGGGTTAGATTTAGATATAGATTATGATATAAGGTTAGTGATTGGGTTATGGTTAGGGCAAGAGTTAGGACTAAGTTTCGGGCTAGGGTTAGGGTTACATTAAGGGATAGGGTTAGAACTTGTGATAGGTCTAGTGTGAGAGTTAGATTTATTCTTAGGTCTAGGTTTATGCTTAGGTTTAAAGAGAGGGTGAAATTAGGACTAAGATTAGGGCTAGGGTTAGTATTGGGGTTAGAGCTAGGGTTAGGGTTCAGGTTAGGATTAATCTAGGTTTAGGGCTAAGATAAGGGCTGGGTTTTTGTTAGGGTTAGGGCTAGGATTAGGGCTAGGCTAATGTCAGGTGTGGGGTTACAGTTGAGAACAGTTCAATTTTAGGATTAGGTTTATGGCTAGGTCTAGTTTAAGGGTTAGGTTTAGGGTTAAGGGTCATGTTTAGAGCTAGGGGAATTATTAGGGTCAGAATCAGGTTAGAGTGTGGTGGAGGTTAGTGTTTAGCGTTAGGGCTCAAATAAGCATTAGACAGGGTTAGGGTAATGATAGGTTTTTGTTTAGGGTTCAGGTTAGTTTTACGGTAATTGATAGGGTTAGGTTTAGCGATAGGGTTTGTGTTAGGCCTAGGGTTAGCATTAGGGTAAGGGTAATGGTTAGGATAATGGATAGGGTTAGAGCTAAGGTTAGGGCTAGGGTTATGGTCAGGAATAGGTCTTGAGTTAGGGTTAGGGTTAGGGTTAGAACTAGGGTTAGTGTTAGGGTTATGTTTAGCATAAGGTTAGGTTTTGAGGTAGGGTTAGGTCTAGGGTGAGGGTTAGGTTTAGAGTTAGGTCTAGGGATAAGATTAGAGTACAGTTAGGGTTAGGATTGGATTAGGGGTAGTGTTAGGGTTAGAGTAATGGATATGGTTAGATGTAAGCATAGGGATATGGTTAGGGTTAGATTGAGGTTTAGGTTTAGGGTTAGGGCTATGGTTATGTTTATGTTTATGGTAAGTGTTAGGGTTTGAGCTAGAGTTAGGTATATGGCAAGTGTGAGGTTTAGGGTTAGTTCTAGTGTTAGTTTTCTGGTTAGGTTTAGGGTTAGGGTTAGGCCTAGTGTTATCAATAGGTTTAGGGTTAGTTTTAGGGTAATGGGTATGTTTAGAGCTAGGATTAGCACTAGGGTTAACTTTAGGATCGGGGCTAGTTTTAGGGGTATATTTAGGGATAGGTTTAGGTTTATGTTTAGGAAAAGGGTCAGGTTTGAGCTAGGGTTAGGACTAATCAAATGTTAAGTTAGGATAAGGGTTAGTGTTATGCTTAGGCCTAGGATTATCTCTAGGTTTTGTGTTAGGTTTAGACCTAGGGTTAGGGCTGTGGGTAATGTAAAAGCCAGAGTTATGATTAGGGCTACTTTGAGGGTTAGGATTTTTGCTAGGTCTAGTGTTAGGTTTAGCTTTTTGATTAGGGTTAGGTTTAGAGGTAGGTTTATTCTTAAAGGCAGGATCAGTGTTTGGGTTTGAGTTAGAGTTAGGGAAACAGCCAGAATTAGAACTAGGTTTAGGTCTAGGGGTATTTTTAGGTTAAGGGTTACTTTAAGGGATAGGGATAGGTTTTTGTTTAGGTCTAGGGCTAGAGTTAAGGCTAGATTTAAAATTTGGTTTACGTCTAGGTCTAGCATTATGGTTTGGTCTAGGGTTACTACCAGGTTTAGACCTAGGGTTAGTGTTAGGGTGAAAATAATGGTCAGGGTTAACATTAGGGTTTTGAATAGAGTTAGAGCTAGAGTGAGGGTAGGGTTATGACTATTAATAGGGTTAGGGCTTTGGTTAGCTTAAGGATTAGGGATAGGTCTAGGGTTACCATTAGGGTTAGGGTTTTGCTTTGGGTAAGGGATAGGCTTAGAGCTAGGTTTAGGGCTAGAGTTAGGGTTAGACTTAGGGTTAAATCTAGGTTTATTGCTCAGTTAGGGATAATATTTATGTTAGGGTTAGGGCTTATGTTATGGCAATGGATAATGTAAGAACTAGGTTACAATTAGGGTTAGGAGTAGGGGTAGGTCTAGTGTTAGGGTTAGGTTTAATGTTAGGTGATATTTATAGCTAGGTTAGTATTAGGATATAATTCATAGACAGTTTTAGTTTTATGGTGAGAGTTAGGCCTCAAATAAGGGCTAGGATTTATTTTAGGGTTCAGTTTTAGGTGAGGGCCGTCTTTAGAGCTAGGGTGACTGTTAGGATATGAGTCAGTTTTAAGGTTAGGATTGAGACTCAAATTAAGGCTAGGGTTAATGTTAGGGTTCAGTTTAACTTTATGGTGGTATTTAGACCTAGGGTGAGTATTAGGATATGATTCAGGGTCAGGGTTAGTTTAAGGTTTTGGTTAGGATTCGAATTAGAGCTAGGGTTAGGTCTCGGTGTAGTGTTAGGGTTTGTTTTAAGATAAGGTTCAAGATTAAGATTATTGCTCATTTTTTTATAAAGAGAGAGAATTTTTAAATATTTTTTAAATTTTTTTAGTTTTTGGTGGACACTACATCTTTTTTTAAAAAATTATATTTTTATTGTAGCATTAGGATTAGGGCTAGTGTTTGTGTTAGGCTTAGCCTTAGGTTTAGGTTAAGAGTTGGAGTTAGGGTTAGATCTAGGGTTAGGGTACAGGTTAGTTTTATAGATTTAGAGATTGTGATAGTTTTAGGGTTAAGCCTAGGGTTAGAATTAGTGTTAGGATTATGTTTATTGTAATGGATAGGATTAGAGCTAGGGTTAGGGCTATGGTTATTGTTAGGATTAGAGCTAGGGTTAGGGTAGGGTTTGGATAGGTTTAGGGTTATGATTAGGGTAAAGGTTAGGCTTTGAGCAAGGGTTAGGTCTAAGGGGAAGGTTAGGGTTAGGGATAGGCCTATGGTAAATTTAGGGTTATATTTAGGGCTCAGTTTAGGACTAGGATAAGGGCTTTTTTATTTTAGGCCTAGGGTTAGGGTCATGGTTAGTTAAGAGATAGGGTTATAATTAGGGCTAATTTTAGAGTTAGGGTTATGGCTTGGTGTAGTGTTAGGATTAGGTTTTGAGTTAGGGTGAGGTTTGGAGCTAGGTTTATGTTAGGGTCAGTGTCAGTGTTCAGGTTAGAGTGAGTGTTGGGGTTAGTGCCAGAATTAGGACTAGGGTTAGGTCTAGAAATAGGGTTAGTGTTTGGATTACATTAAGGGTAATTGTTAGGGCTAGGGCAAGGTTGTTGTTCAGGTCTAGGGCTAGCATTATGGCTAGATTTAGGATTAGGTTTATGTCTAAGACTAGTGTTAAAATTAGGTTTAGGTATAGAGTTACCCATAGGACTAGTGTTAGGGTTCAGTTAGGGTTAGGGTCAGGTTTAATCCTAGGGTTAAAATTAGGGTCAGATTAAGGTCAGGATTAGTGGTAGGATTTGGGTTAAGTTTAGAGCTAGAATGAGGGCTAGGATTAGGAATAGTAATAGTGTTATAGTTTGGGGTAGGCTAAGGATTAGGATTAAGTCTAGGGAAGCATTAGGGTGAAGGTTTGGCTTAGAGTAAGGGATAGGTTTAGAGCTAGGTTTAGGTATAGGTATAGGTTTTGTTTAGGGTTAGGTTTATAGCTAGGTTTAGGTCTCAAATTAGAGCTAGTTTTTTTTTTTTTTTTTTTTTTTTTTTTTTTAGCACAGGGCTATGGCTAATGTAAGAAGTGGTGTTACGTTTAGGGCTAGTTTTAGGGTTAGGGGTAGGGCTAGGTCTAGTGTTCGGGTTAAGTTTAGTGTTAGTGTGATGTTTAGAGCTAGGGTTATTGTTAGGGACTGAGTCAGGGTCAGAGAAGTTCTAGAGTTAGGGTTAGGACTCAAATTATGGCTAGGGTTAGGGCTAGGTAAAAGGTTAGGTTTTAGTTTAGGTTAAGAATTAGCATTAAGCCTATGAGTTGGATTGGTTTGCGTGCTAAGGTTAGGGTTAGGTGTGGAATAGGTTTTGGTTTAGGTTAAGGGTTACAGTTAGGGCTATTGCTCAATTTTTTAAGGCTAGGACTAGGTTAGGGCTAGTTTTAGGATTACTGTTAGTGTTAGGGCTAGATGTAGTGTGAGGTTTAGTTTTAGGGTTGGGGTTAGATTTAGAGTTATGATTAAATCTAGGGTTAGTGGTAGGGCTAGGTTTAGGGCTAAGGGTAGAGGAAGTGTTAGGGTTATGGCAAGGGATAGGGTTAGAACTAGGAATAGGGCTAGGGCGATAGTTAGAGTTAGTATTAGTGCTTGTGTTAGGATTAGGGTTAGGGCTAAATTAGTGCTAGGGCCAGGTCTAGGATTAGTGTAAGGGTTAAATCTAGGGTTAGTTTAGGGTTAGATTTAGGGGAAAGGTTGTGGTTATATCTAGGTTCAGGTATAGGGCAAGAAATAAAAATTAGGGATAGGGCTAGAGTTACGGTTCAGGTTAGGATCAAGACTAGGTTTATGGCTAGAATGAGGGCTAGCATTTGTGTTAGGGTTATGGCAAGAATTAGGGCTAGGGTTAATATCAGGTCTAGGGTTATGGTTGGGGAGAGATTTAGGGTAAGGTTTATGGCTAGGTCTATATTCATGGTTAGGTTTAGGGTAAGGTTCAGGTTTAGAACTAGGGGTACTATAATGTTCAGGTCAGGTTTTGGGTTTGGATTAGGTTGAGGTTTAGGGTTAGTGATCAAAATAGCCTTAGGATTAGAGTTAGGGTAAGTGTTTGGAATAGGGTTAGGTTTTGGATTCAGGTTAGGTTTTGGGTTCATGTTAGGTTTAGGTTAATGGATAGTGTTAGGTTTAGGCCTTGGGTTAGCATAGGTTTATGGTTATTGTTTGGGTAATTGATCAATTTAGAACTATGGTTAGGACTAGGATTATGTTTAGGATTAGGGCTAGATTTAGGGTTAGGGTTATGGTTAAGGCTAGGATTAGGGTTAGCATTAAGATTAGGATACAAGTTAGGGTTTAAGCTAGGGTTAGTGCTAAGGCTAGGGTCAGGTTTAGGGTTTGGTCAAGGGTTAGGGTTAGTATTAGGGTTAGGGCTAAGGTTAAGGTTAGTGTTAGGCTTAGTTTTTTTCTTACCGTTAGGTTAAGGGTAAGGCTCATGTATTTAGTAAGTGTTAGGGCTAGGTTTAGAGTTATGGTAAGGGCTAAGGTTAGAACTAGGAATAGGGCTTTTGTGAGAGAGTTTGTCTTAGGGCTAGGATTTGGGTTGGGGTTTGGATAAGGGTTAAGTTAAGGCCATGATTAGGGTAGAGTTAGTGTTCAGTTTAGGCCTAGTGATAGGGTTATGGTTAGGTTTATGTTTAGGATAAAGGATGGCATTATCACCAGATTTAGAGGTAGGCTTATGGTTAGAGTAGGGATAGGGCTAGGTATAGAGTTAGGGTTATGATTAAGGCTAGGTTTAGGGCTAGGATGAGGGCTAGTGTTTTTTCTTTAGGTTTAGGGCTAGGATTAGGACTAGGGCTGATATAAGCTCTAGGGTTATGGTTAAAGATAATTTTAGAGTTAAGTTTAGGCCTATATTTATTGTAAGGATTAGGCTTACAGTAAGGGTCAGGATTAGTGCTAGGGTGATTTTAAGGTTAAGGTCAAGCTTAAGGTTTTGTTTAAGTAAGGATGTAGGTTTAGGGCTCGAATTAGCATTAGGATTAGATTTAGGGTAATGATAGGGTTTAGTTTAGGGTTCAGGTTAGGTTTAGGTTAATTGATAGGGTTAGCATTAGCAATTGGGTTAGGGTTAGGCTTAGTGTTAGCATTAGGGTAAGGGTTATGGTTATGGTAGTGGGTCGGATTAGAGCTTAGGTTAGAACTAGGGTTAAGTTTAGGAATAGATCTTCAGTTATGGTTAGGTTAAGGTTTAGAACTAGGGTTAGGTTTGGGTTATGGTTTAGAGCTAGAATGAGGTTCGGTTTTGAACTAGGGTAATGGCTAGGGAGAGGTTAGTTTTAGGGATAGGTCTAGGGTAGGATTATGGTAGAGTTAGTGTTAGGGTTAGGGTTAGGGCTAGGGTAATCATTAATGTTAGTTTAGGGTTAGACTAATGGATAGTGTTAGAGTCTAGAGGAGTTAAGGAAAAATTAGGTTTAGATTTTTGGCTAGAGTTAGGTTACATTTACAGCCATTGTAGGGCCTATGGTTATGTTTGGTTTATGTTTAGGTTTAGGGTTTGACCGTCTAGGTTTAGGGCTATGGTGAGTGTTAAAATTTAGGTTATGTCTAGGGTCAGTTTTCCGGTTAGTTTA
>NW_027287814.1:0-57339 GCF_047511675.1 Marmota flaviventris | reverse complement strand
AAGTAGACCGGTTGCATTTGGCTGCCCAAATTTAGATCTTCTAGGTTGAATAGTTGGTTTGCAGGAATACTTTGAAATTTTAGGTTTCACTTCATTTTCCCTATAGGGATACATGCACATGGAACTCTAAATCAAACACGGTTTTTGCTGTGTGCTTGTAACTTGACTCATTCTACTAGTTCTCAGTGCACGCTCTATGCATTGTTCCCTGTTGAAGTAGCCCTAAGCAGAGGCAAGGAAAACACACTTTCTTTGGAAAGTATTCACCGAGCTTCCAAAAAACTCAGAGATTACGGAAACCTCAGCAAATATTTTGTCACCCTATCTTGTTGATACTTGGTAGGAAAAAGGTGTATACCAGTTGCGCTTGGCTGCACAAATTTTGTTCTGCTAGGTTGAAGCATTCCTTTGCAGGATGACTTTGAATATTTAGGTTTTACTACATTTTTCCCTCTAGGGATACATGCTTTTGAAAATCTAAATCAAACAGGGTTTGTGCTAGCTGCTTGAAACTTGACTCACTGAATGAATTCTCATTGTGCTCTCTACGCTTCGTTACCGGTTTATGTACCCCTAAGCAGAGCAAAGAAAAATAGACTTTCATTTGAACGTGTTTGTAGAGCATCCACAGAACTCAAGAGTTTACTGGACTCTCAGCAAATGTTTTTTCACCCGATCTTGTTGAAACTTGGCAGCAAAAATGAGTATATGGGTTGCACTTGGCAGCCCAAATTTCGTAATCTTATGTTGAAGAGTTCCTTTGCAGGAACACTTTGAATTTTTAGGTTTAACTTCTTTTTTCCCTATGTGAATACATGCATTTGGAATGCTAAATCAAACACAGTTTGTGATACCTGTTTGAAACTTGGCTCACTCAATTAGTTCTCAGTGCACTCTCTATGCATTGTCCCCCGCTGAAGTATCCCCAAGCAGAGGCAAGGAAAATACGCTTTCTTATGTAAGTGTTTGCAGAGCTTCCACAAAACTCCCAAGTTTACTGGAATTTCAGCGAATATTTTTTCACTTGATCTTGTTGATCCTAGGTAAGAAAGATGAGTATACCAGTTGCATTTGCCTGCCAAAATTTCGTTCTTCTAAGTTGAAGCATGTGCTTTCAGGAAGACATTGCATTTGGGGGGTTTCTCTTCATTTTAACCTATAGGAATACATGCATTTGGAACTCTAAATCAAACACTGTTTGTGCTAGCTGCTTGAAGCTTGACTCACTCAGTTAGTTCCTGGTGTACTCTCTGTGCTTTGTTCCCTGTTGAAGTGGTCCTAAGTGGAGCCGAGGAACATACGCTTTCCTTAGAAAGCATTTACAGAGCTTCAACAGAGCTCCAAGTTAACTGGAATCTCTGCAAATATTTACTCACCTGATCTTGATGACCCTTGTCAGGAAAGATGAGTATACCAGTTGCACTTAGCTACCCAAATGTCGTTCTTCTAGGTTGAAAAGTTCGTTTGCAGGAACACTTTGAATTTTTAGGTTTCACTTCACTTTTCCTTATAGGGACGTATGCATTTGGACTTATAAATCAAACACGGTTTATGCTAGCTGCTTGAAACTGAAACTCACTCAACTAGTTCTCAGTGCGATCTCTATGCTTTGTTTTCTGTTGAAGTAACCCTAAGCAGAGGCCAGGGAAAGAAACTTTCATTGGAAAGCATTTGCAGTGATTGCACAGAACTTTGAGTTTCCTGGAATCTCAGCAAATATTTTTTCACCCTAACTTGTTGTTAACTCGACAGGAAAGATAAGTAGACCGGTTGCATTTGGCTGCCCAAATTTAGATCTTCTAGGTTGAATAGTTGGTTTGCAGGAATACTTTGAAATTTTAGGTTTCACTTCATTTTCCCCTATAGGGATACATGCACATGGAACTCTAAATCAAACACGGTTTTTACTGTGTGCTTGTAACTTGACTCATTCAACTAGTTCTCAGTGCACTCTCTATGCATTGTTCCCTGTTGAAGTAGCCCTAAGCAGAGGCAAGGAAAACACACTTTCTTTGGAAAGTATTCACCGAGCTTCCAAAAAACTCAGAGTTTACGGAAACCTCAGCAAATATTTTGTCACCCTATCTTGTTGACACTTGGTAGGAAAAAAGGTGTATACCAGTTGCGCTTGGCTGCACAAATTTTGTTCTGCTAGGTTGAAGCATTCCTTTGCAGGATGACTTTGAATATTTAGGTTTTACTACATTTTCCCCTCTTTGGGGTACATGCTTTTGAAAATCTAAATCAAACACGGTTTGTGCTAGCTGCTTGAAACTTGACTCACTGAATGAATTCTCATTGTGCTCTCTACGCTTTGTTACCGGTTTATGTACCCCTAAGCAGAGCAAAGAAAAATAGACTTTCATTTGAACGTGTTTGTAGAGCATCCACAGAACTCAAGAGTTTACTGGACTCTCAGCAAATGTTTTTTCACCCGATCTTGTTGAAACTTGGCAGCAAAAATGAGTATATGGGTTGCACTTGGCAGCCCAAATTTCGTAATCTTATGTTGAAGGGTTCCTTTGCAGGAACACTTTGAATTTTTAGGTTTAACTTCTTTTTTCCCTATGTGAATACATGCATTTGGAATGCTAAATCAAACACAGTTTGTGATACCTGTTTGAAACTTGGCTCACTCAATTAGTTCTCAGTGCACTCTATATGCATTGTCCCCCGCTGAAGTATCCCCAAGCAGAGGCAAGGAAAATACGCTTTCTTATGTAAGTGTTTGCAGAGCTTCCACAAAACTCCCAAGTTTACTGGAATTTCAGCGAATATTTTTTCACTTGATCTTGTTGATCCTAGGTAAGAAAGATGAGTATACCAGTTGCATTTGCCTGCCAAAATTTCGTTCTTCTAAGTTGAAGCATGTACTTTCAGGAAGACATTGCATTTGGGGGGGGTTTCTCTTCATTTTAACCTATAGGAATACATGCATTTGGAACTCTAAATCAAACACTGTTTGTGCTAGCTGCTTGAATCTTGACTCACTCAATTAGTTCCGGGTGTACTCTCTGTGCTTTGTTCCCTGTTGAAGTGGTCCTAAGTGGAGGCGAGGAACATATGCTTTCCTTAGAAAGCATTGACAGAGCTTCAACAGAGCTCCAAGTTAACTGGAATCTCTGAAAATATTTACTCACCTGATCTTGATGACCCTTGTCAGGAAAGATGAGTATACCAGTTGCACTTAGCTACCCAAATGTCGTCTTCTAGGTTGAAAAGTTCGTTTGCAGGAACACTTTGAATTTTTAGGTTTCACTTCACTTTTCCTTATAGGGACGTATGCATTTGGACTTATAAATCAAACACGGTTGATGCTAGCTGCTTGAAACTGAAACTCACTCAACTAGTTCTCAGTGCGATCTCTATGCTTTGTTTTCTGTTGAAGTAACCCTAAGCAGAGGCCAGGGAAAGAAACTTTCATTGGAAAGCATTTGCAGTGATTGCACAGAACTTTGAGTTTCCTGGAATCTCAGCAAATATTTTTTCACCCTAACTTGTTGTTAACTCGACAGGAAAGATAAGTAGACCGGTTGCATTTGGCTGCCCAAATTTAGATCTTCTAGGTTGAATAGTTGGTTTGCAGGAATACTTTGAAATTTTAGGTTTCACTTCATTTTCCCCTATAGGGATACATGCACATGGAACTCTAAATCAAACACGGTTTTTGCTGTGTGCTTGTAACTTGACTCATTCTACTAGTTCTCAGTGCACTCTCTATGCATTGTTCCCTGTTGAAGTAGCCCTAAGCAGAGGCAAGGAAAACACACTTTCTTTGGAAAGTATTAACCGAGCTTCCAAAAAACTCAGAGATTATGGAAACCTCAGCAAATATTTTGTCACCCTATCTTGTTGATACTTGGTAGGAAAAAGGTGTATACCAGTTGCGCTTGGCTGCACAAATTTTGTTCTGCTAGGTTGAAGCATTCCTTTGCAGGATGACTTTGAATATTTAGGTTTTACTACATTTTCCCCTCTAGGGATACATGCTTTTGAAAATCTAAATCAAACACGGTTTGTGCTAGCTGCTTGAAACTTGACTCACTGAATGAATTCTCATTGTGCTCTCTACGCTTTGTTACCGGTTTATGTACCCCTAAGCAGAGCAAAGAAAAATAGACTTTCATTTGAACGTGTTTGTAGAGCATCCACAGAACTCAAGAGTTTACTGGACTCTCAGCAAATGTTTTTTTACCCGATCTTGTTGAAATTTGGCAGCAAAAATGAGTATATTGGTTGCACTTGGCAGCAAAATTTCGTAATCTTATGTTGAAGAGTTCCTTTGCAGGAACACTTTGAATTTTTAGGTTTAACTTCTTTTTTCCCTATGTGAATACATGCATTTGGAATGCTAAATCAAACACAGTTTGTGATACCTGTTTGAAACGTGGCTTACTCAATTTGTTCTCAGTGCACTCTCTATGCATTGTCCCCCGCTGAAGTATCCCCAAGCAGAGGCAAGGAAAATACGCTTTCTTATGTAAGTGTTTGCAGAGCTTCCACAAAACTCCCAAGTTTACTGGAATTTCAGCGAATATTTTTTCACTTGATCTTGTTGATCCTAGGTAAGAAAGATGAGTATACCAGTTGCATTTGGATGCCAAAATTTCGTTCTTCTAAGTTGAAGCATGTGCTTTCAGGAAGACATTGCATTTGGGGGGTTTCTCTTCATTTTAACCTATAGGAATACATGCATTTGGAACTCTAAATCAAACACTGTTTGTGCTAGCTGCTTGAAGCTTGACTCACTCAATTAGTTCCTGGTGTACTCTCTGTGCTTTGTTCCCTGTTGAAGTGGTCCTAAGTGGAGGCGAGGAACATACGCTTTCCTTAGAAAGCATTTACAGAGCTTCAACAGAGCTCCAAGTGAACTGGAATCTCTGCAAATATTTACTCACCTGATCTTGATGACCCTTGTCAGGAAAGATGAGTATACCAGTTGCACTTAGCTACCCAAATGTCGTTCTTCTAGGTTGAAAAGTTCGTTTGCAGGAACACTTTGAATTTTTAGGTTTCACTTCACTTTTCCTTATAGGGACGTATGCATTTGGACTTATAAATCAAACACGGTTTATGCTAGCTGCTTGAAACTGAAACTCACTCACCTAGTTCTCAGTGCGATCTCTATGCTTTGTTTTCTGTTGAAGTAACCCTAAGCAGAGGCCAGGGAAAGAAACTTTCATTGGAAAGCATTTGCAGTGATTGCACAGAACTTTGAGTTTCCTGGAATCTCAGCAAATATTTTTTCACCCTAACTTGTTGTTAACTCGACAGGAAAGATAAGTAGACCGGTTGCATTTGGCTGCCCAAATTTAGATCTTCTAGGTTGAATAGTTGGTTTGCAGGAATACTTTGAAATTTTAGGTTTCACTTCATTTTCCCCTATAGGGATACATGCACATGGAACTCTAAATCAAACACGGTTTTTGCTGTGTGCTTGTAACTTGTCTCATTCTACTAGTTCTCAGTGCACTCTCTATGCATTGTTCCCTGTTGAAGTAGCCCTAAGCAGAGGCAAGGAAAACACACTTTCTTTGGAAAGTATTCACCGAGCTTCCAAAAAACTCAGAGATTATGGAAACCTCAGCAAATATTTTGTCACCCTATCTTGTTGATACTTGGTAGGAAAAAGGTGTATACCAGTTGCGCTTGGCTGCACAAATTTTGTTCTGCTAGGTTGAAGCATTCCTTTGCAGGATGACTTTGAATATTTAGGTTTTACTACATTTTCCCCTCTAGGGATACATGCTTTTGAAAATCTAAATCAAACACGGTTTGTGCTAGCTGCTTGAAACTTGACTCACTGAATGAATTCTCATTGTGCTCTCTACGCTTTGTTACCGGTTTATGTACCCCTAAGCAGAGCAAGGAATAATAGACTTTCATTTGAACGTGTTTGTAGAGCATCCACAGAACTCAAGAGTTTACTGGACTCTCAGCAAATGTTTTTTCACCCGATCTTGTTGAAACTTGGCAGCAAAAATGAGTATATGGGTTGCACTTGGCAGCCCAAATTTCGCAATCTTATGTTGAAGAGTTCCTTTGCAGGAACACTTTGAATTTTTAGGTTTAACTTCTTTTTTCCCTATGTGAATACATGCATTTGGAATGCTAAATCAAACACAGTTTGTGATACCTGTTTGAAACTTGGCTCACTCAATTAGTTCTCAGTGCACTCTCTATGCATTGTCCCCCGCTGAAGTATCCCCAAGCAGAGGCAAGGAAAATACGCTTTCTTATGTAAGTGTTTGCAGAGCTTCCACAAAACTCCCAAGTTTACTGGAATTTCAGCGAATATTTTTTCACTTGATCTTGTTGATCCTAGGTAAGAAAGATGAGCATACCAGTTGCATTTGCCTGCCAAAATTTGGTTCTTCTAAGTTCAAGCATGTGCGTTCAGGAAGGCATTGCATTTGGGGGGTTTCTCTTCATTTTAACCTATAGGAATACATGCATTTGGAACTCTAAATCAAACACTGTTTGTGCTAGCTGCTTGAAGCTTGACTCACTCAATTAGTTCCTGGTGTACTCTCTGTGCTTTGTTCCCTGTTGAAGTGGTCCTAAGTGGAGGCGAGGAACATAGGCTTTCCTTAGAAAGCGTTTACAGAGCTTCAACAGAGCTCCAAGTGAACTGGAATCTCTGCAAATATTTACTCACCTGATCTTGATGACCCTTGTCAGGAAAGATGAGTATACCAGTTGCACTTAGCTACCCAAATGTCGTTCTTCTAGGTTGAAAAGTTCGTTTGCAGGAACACTTTGAATTTTTAGGTTTCACTTCACTTTTCCTTATAGGGACGTATGCATTTGGACTTATAAATCAAACACGGTTTATGCTAGCTGCTTGAAACTGAAACTCACTCAACTAGTTCTCAGTGCGATCTCTATGCTTTGTTTTCTGTGAAGTAACCCTAAGCAGAGGCCAGGGAAAGAAACTTTCATTGGAAAGCATTTGCAGTGATTCCACAGAACTTTGAGTTTCCTGGAATCTCAGCAAATATTTTTTAACCCTAACGTGTTGTTAACTTGACAGGAAAGATAAGTATACCGGTTGCATTTGGCTGCCCAAATTTAGATGTTCTAGGTTGAATAGTTGGTTTGCAGGAATACATTGAAATTTTAGGTTTCACTTCATTTTCCCCTATAGGGATACATGCATATGGAACTCTAAATCAAACACGGTTTTTGCTGTGTGCTTGTAACTTGACTCATTCAACTAGTTCTCAGTGCACTCTCTATGCATTGTTCCCTGTTGAAGTAGCCCTAAGCAGAGGCAAGGAAAACACACTTTCTTTGGAAAGTATTCACCAAGCTTCCAAAAAACTCAGAGATTACGGAAACCTCAGCAAATATTTTGTCACCCTATCTTGTTGATACTTGGTAGGAAAAAGGTGTATACCAGTTGCGCTTGGCTGCACAAATTTTGTTCTGCTAGGTTGAAGCATTCCTTTGCAGGATGACTTTGAATATTTAGGTTTTACTACATTTTCCCCTCTAGGGATACATGCTTTTGAAAATCTAAATCAAACACGGTTTGTGCTAGCTGCTTGAAACTTGACTCACTGAATGAATTCTCATTGTGCTCTCTATGCTTCGTTACCGGTTTATGTACCCCTAAGCAGAGCAAAGAAAAATAGACTTTCATTTGAACGTGTTTGTAGAGCATCCACAGAACTCAAGAGTTTACTGGACTCTCAGCAAAAGTTTTTTCACCCGATCTTGTTGAAACTTGGCAGCAAAAATGAGTATATGGGTTGCACTTGGCAGCCCAAATTTCGTAATCTTATGTTGAAGAGTTCCTTTGCAGGAACACTTTGAATTTTTAGGTTTAACTTCTTTTTTCCTATGTGAATACATGCATTTGGAATGCTAAATCAAACACAGTTTGTGATACCTGTTTGAAACTTGGCTCACTCAATTAGTTCTCAGTGCACTCTCTATGCATTGTCCCCCGCTGAAGTATCCCCAAGCAGAGGCAAGGAAAATACGCTTTCTTATGTAAGTGTTTGCAGAGCTTCCACAAAACTCCCAAGTTTACTGGAATTTCAGCGAATATTTTTTCACTTGATCTTGTTGATCCTAGGTAAGAAAGATGAGTATACCAGTTGCATTTGCCTGCCAAAATTTCGTTCTTCTAAGTTGAAGCATGTGCTTTCAGGAAGACATTGCATTTGGGGGTGTTTCTCTTCATTTTAACCTATAGGAATACATGCATTTGGAACTCTAAATCAAACACTGTTTGTGCTAGCTGCTTGAAGCTTGACTCACTCAATTAGTTCCTGGTGTACTCTCTGTGCTTTGTTCCCTGTTGAAGTGGTCCTAAGTGGAGGCGAGGAACATACGCTTTCCTTAGAAAGCATTTACAGAGCTTCAACAGAGCTCCAAGTGAACTGGAATCTCTGCAAATATTTACTCACCTGATCTTGATGACCCTTGTCAGGAAAGATGAGTATACCAGTTGCACTTAGCTACCCAAATGTCGTTCTTCTAGGTTGAAAAGTTCGTTTGCAGGAACACTTTGAATTTTTAGGTTTCACTTCACTTTTCCTTATAGGGACGTATGCATTTGGACTTATAAATCAAACACGGTTTATGCTAGCTGCTTGAAACTGAAACTCACTCAACTAGTTCTCAGTGCGATCTCTATGCTTTGTTTTCTGTTGAAGTAACCCTAAGCAGAGGCCAGGGAAAGAAACTTTCATTGGAAAGCATTTGCAGTGATTCCACAGAACTTTGAGTTTCCTGGAATCTCAGCAAATATTTTTTCACCCTAACTTGTTGTTAACTCGACAGGAAAGATAAGTAGACCGGTTGCCTTTGGCTGCCCAAACTTAGATCTTCTAGGTTGAATAGTTGGTTTGCAGGAATACTTTGAAATTTTAGGTTTCACTTCATTTTCCCCTATAGGGATACATGCATATGGAACTCTAAATCAAACACGGTTTTTGCTGTGTGCTTGTAACTTGACTCATTCAACTAGTTCTCAGTGCACTCTCTATGCATTGTTCCCTGTTGAAGTAGCCCTAAGCAGAGGCAAGGAAAACACACTTTCTTTGGAAAGTATTCACTGAGCTTCCAAAAAACTCAGAGATTACGGAAACCTCAGCCAATATTTTGTCACCCTATCTTGTTGATACTTGGTAGGAAAAAGGTGTATACCAGTTGCGCTTGGCTGCACAAATTTTGTTCTGCTAGGTTGAAGCATTCCTTTGCAGGACGACTTTGAATATTTAGGTTTTACTACATTTTCCCCTCTAGGGATACATGCTTTTGAAAATCTAAATCAAACACGGTTTGTGCTAGCTGCTTGAAACTTGACTCACTGAATGAATTCTCATTGTGCTCTCTACGCTTCGTTACCGGTTTATGTACCCCTAAGCAGAGCAAAGAAAAAAAGACTTTCATTTGAACGTGTTTGTAGAGCATCCACAGAACTCAAGAGTTTACTGGACTCTCAGCAAATGTTTTTTCACCCGATCTTGTTGAAACTTGGCAGCAAAAATGAGTATATGGGTTGCACTTGGCAGCCCAAATTTCGTAATCTTATGTTGAAGAGTTCCTTTGCAGGAACACTTTGAATTTTTAGGTTTAACTTCTTTTTTCCCTATGTGAATACATGCATTTGGCATGCTAAATCAAACACAGTTTGTGATACCTGTTTGAAACTTGGCTCACTCAATTAGTTCTCAGTGCACTCTCTATGCCTTGTCCCCTGCTGAAGTATCCCCAAGCAGAGGCAAGGAAAATACGCTTTCTTATGTAAGTGTTTGCAGAGCTTCCACAAAACTCCCAAGTTTACTGGAATTTCAGCGAATATTTTTTCACTTGATCTTGTTGATCCTAGGAAAGAAAGATGAGTATACCAGTTGCATTTGCCTGCCAAAATTTCGTTCTTCTAAGTTGAAGCATGTGCTTTCAGGAAGACATTGCATTTGGGGGGGTTTCTCTTCATTTTAACCGATACGAATACATGCATTTGGAACTCTAAATCAAACACTGTTTGTGCCAGCTGCTTGAAGCTTGACTCACTCAATTAGTTCCTGGTGTACTCTCTGTGCTTTGTTCCCTGTTGAAGTGGTCCTAAGTGGAAGCGAGGTACATACGCTTTCCTTAGAAAGCATTTACAGAGCTTCAACAGAGCTCCAAGTGAACTGGAATCTCTGCAAATATTTACTCACCTGATCTTGATGACCCTTGTCAGGAAAGATGAGTATACCAGTTGCACTTAGCTACCCAAATGTCGTTCTTCTAGGTTGAAAAGTTCCTTTGCAGGAACACTTTGAATTTTTAGGTTTCACTTCACTTTTCCTTATAGGGACGTATGCATTTGGACTTATAAATCAAACACGGTTTATGCTAGCTGCTTGAAACTGAAACTCACTCAACTAGTTCTCAGTGCGATCTCTATGCTTTGTTTTCTGTTGAAGTAACCCTAAGCAGAGGCCAGGGAAAGAAACTTTCATTGGAAAGCATTTGCAGTGATTGCACAGAACTTTGAGTTTCCTGGAATCTCAGCAAATATTTTTTCACCCTAACTTGGTTTGCATGAATACTTCGACAGGAAAGATAAGTAGACCGGTTGCATTTGGCTGCCCAAATTTAGATCTTCTAGGTTGAATAGTTGGTTTGCAGGAATACTTTGAAATTTTAGGTTTCACTTCATTTTCCCCTATAGGGATACATGCATATGGAACTCTAAATCAAACACGGTTTTTGCTGTGTGCTTGTAACTTGACTCATTCAACTAGTTCTCAGTGCACTCTCTATGCATTGTTCCCTGTTGAAGTAGCCCTAAGCAGAGGCAAGGAAAACACACTTTCTTTGGAAAGTATTCACTGAGCTTCCAAAAAACTCAGAGATTACGGAAACCTCAGCAAATATTTTGTCACCCTATCTTGTTGATACTTTGTAGGAAAAAGGTGTATACCAGTTGCGCTTGGCTGCACAAATTTTGTTCTGCTAGGTTGAAGCATTCCTTTGCAGGACGACTTTGAATATTTAGGTTTTACTACATTTTCCCCTCTAGGGATACATGCTTTTGAAAATCTAAATCAAACACGGTTTGTGCTAGCTGCTTGAAACTTGACTCACTGAATGAATTCTCATTGTGCTCTCTACGCTTCATTACCGGTTTATGTACCCCTAAGCAGAGCAAAGAAAAAAAGACTTTCATTTGAACGTGTTTGTAGAGCATCCACAGAACTCAAGAGTTTACTGGACTCTCAGCAAATGTTTTTTCACCCGATCTTGTTGAAACTTGGCAGCAAAAATGAGTATATGGGTTGCACTTGGCAGCCCAAATTTCGTAATCTTATGTTGAAGAGTTCCTTTGCAGGAACACTTTGAATTTTTAGGTTTAACTTCTTTTTTCCCTATGTGAATACATGCATTTGGCATGCTAAATCAAACACAGTTTGTGATACCTGTTTGAAACTTGGCTCACTCAATTAGTTCTCAGTGCACTCTCTATGCCTTGTCCCCCGCTGAAGTATCCCCAAGCAGAGGCAAGGAAAATACGCTTTCTTATGTAAGTGTTTGCAGAGCTTCCACAAAACTCCCAAGTTTACTGGAATTTCAGCGAATATTTTTTCACTTGATCTTGTTGATCCTAGGTAAGAAAGATGAGTATACCAGTTGCATTTGCCTGCCAAAATTTCGTTCTTCTAAGTTGAAGCATGTGCTTTCAGGAAGACATTGCATTTGGGGGGGTTTCTCTTCATTTTAACCGATACGAATACATGCATTTGGAACTCTAAATCAAACACTGTTTGTGCCAGCTGCTTGAAGCTTGACTCACTCAATTAGTTCCTGGTGTACTCTCTGTGCTTTGTTCCCTGTTGAAGTGGTCCTAAGTGGAGGCGAGGAACATACGCTTTCCTTAGAAAGCATTTACAGAGCTTCAACAGAGCTCCAAGTTAACAGGAATCTCTGCAAATATTTACTCACCTGATCTTGATGACCCTTGTCAGGAAAGATGAGTATACCAGTTGCACTTAGCTACCCAAATGTCGTTCTTCTAGGTTGAAAAGTTCGTTTGCAGGAACACTTTGAATTTTTAGGTTTCACTTCACTTTTCCTTATAGGGACGTATGCATTTGGACTTATAAGTCAAACACGGTTTATGCTAGCTGCTTGAAACTGAAACTCACTCAACTAGTTCTCAGTGCGATCTCTATGCTTTGTTTTCTGTTGAAGTAACCCTAAGCAGAGGCCAGGGAAAGAAACTTTCATTGGAAAGCATTTGCAGTGATTGCACAGAACTTTGAGTTTCCTGGAATCTCAGCAAATATTTTTTCACCCTAACTTGGTTTGCAGGAATACTTCGACAGGAAACATAAGTAGACCGGTTGCATTTGGCTTCCCAAATTTAGATCTTCTAGGTTGAATAGTTGGTTTGCAGGAATACTTTGAAATTTTAGGTTTCACTTCATTTTCCCCTATAGGGATACATGCATATGGAACTCTAAATCAAACACGGTTTTTGCTGTGTTCTTGTAACTTGACTCATTCAACTAGTTCTCAGTGCACTCTCTATGCATTGTTCCCTGTTGAAGGAGCCCTAAGCAGAGGCAAGGAAAACACACTTTCTTTGGAAAGTATTCACCGAGCTTCCAAAAAACTCAGAGATTACGGAAACCTCAGCAAATATTTTGTCACCCTATCTTGTTGATACTTGGTAGGAAAAAGGTGTATACCAGTTGCGCTTGGCTGCACAAATTTTGTTCTGCTAGGTTGAAGCATTCCTTTGCAGGACGACTTTGAATATTTAGGTTTTACTACATTTTCCCCTCTAGGGATACATGCTTTTGAAAATCTAAATCAAACACGGTTTGTGCTAGCTGCTTGAAACTTGACTCACTGAATGAATTCTCATTGTGCTCTCTACGCTTTGTTACCGGTTTATGTACCCGTAAGCAGAGCAAAGAAAAATAGACTTTCATTTGAACGTGTTTGTAGAGCATCCACAGAACTCAAGAGTTTACTGGACTCTCAGGAAATGTTTTTTCACCCGATCTTGTTGAAACTTGGCAGCAAAAATGAGTATATGGGTTTCATTTGGCAGCCCAAATTTCGTAATCTTATGTTGAAGAGTTCCTTTGCAGGAACACTTTGAATTTTTAGGTTTAACATCTTTTTTCCCTATGTGAATACATGCATTTGGAATGCTAAATCAAACACAGTTTGTGATACCTGTTTGAAACTTGGCTCACTCAATTAGTTCTCAGTGCACTCTCTATGATTTGTCCCAGGCTGAAGTATCCCCAAGCAGAGGCAAGGAAAATACGCTTTCTTATGTAAGTGTTTGCAGAGCTTCCACAAAACTCCCAAGTTTACTGGAATTTCAGCGAATATTTTTTCACTTGATCTTGTTGATCCTAGGTAAGAAAGATTAGTATACCAGTTGCATTTGCCTGCCAAAATTTCGTTCTTCTAAGTTGAAGCATGTGCTTTCAGGAAGACATTGCATTTGGGGGTGGTTTCTCTTCATTTTCACCTATAGGAATACATGCATTTGGAACTCTAAATCAAACACTGTTTGTGCCAGCTGCTTGAAGCTTGACTCACTCAATTAGTTCCGGGTGTACTCTCTGTGCTTTGTTCCCTGTTGAAGTGGTCCTAAGTGGAGGCGAGGAACATACGCTTTCCTTAGAAAGCATTTACAGAGCTTCAACAGAGCTCCAAGTGAACTGGAATCTCTGCAAATATTTACTCACCTGATCTTGATTACCCTTGTCAGGAAAGATGAGTATACCAGTTGCACTTAGCTACCCAAATGTCGTTCTTCTAGGTTGAAAAGTTCGTTTGCAGGAACACTTTGAATTTTTAGGTTTCACTTCACTTTTCCTTATAGGGACGTATGCATTTGGACTTATAAATCAAACACGGTTTATGCTAGCTGCTTGATACTGAAACTCACTCAACTAGTTCTCAGTGCGATCTCTATGCTTTGTTTTCTGTTGAAGTAACCCTAAGCAGAGGCCAGGGAAAGAAACTTTCAATGGAAAGCATTTGCAGTGATTCCACAGAACTTTGAGTTTCCTGGAATCTCAGCAAATATTTTTTCACCCTAACTTGTTGTTAACTCGACAGGAAAGATAAGTAGACCGGTTGCATTTGGCTGCCCAAATTTAGATCTTCTAGGTTGAATAGTTGGTTTGCAGGAATTCTTTGAAATTTTAGGTTTCACTTCATTTTCCCCTATAGGGATACATGCATATGGAACTCTAAATCAAACACGGTTTTTGCTGTGTGCTTGTAACTTGACTCATTCAACTAGTTCTCAGTGCACTCTCTATGCATTGTTCCCTGTTGAAGTAGCCCCTAAGCAGAGGCAAGGAAAACACACTTTCTTTGGAAAGTATTCACCGAGCTTCCAAAAAACTCAGAGATTACGGAAACCTCAGCAAATATTTTGTCACCCTATCTTGTTGATACTTGGTAGGAAAAAGGTGTATACCAGTTGCGCTTGGCTGCACAAATTTTGTTCTGCTAGGTTGAAGCATTCCTTTTCAGGATGACTTTGAACATTTAGGTTTTACTACATTTTCCCCTCTAGGGATACATGCTTTTGAAAATCTAAATCAAACACGGTTTGTGCTAGCTGCTTGAAACTTGACTCACTGAATGAATTCTCATTGTGCTCTCTACGCTTTGTTACCGGTTTATGTACCCCTAAGCAGAGCAAAGAAAAATAGACTTTCATTTGAACGTGTTTGTAGAGCATCCACAGAACTCAAGAGTTTACTGGACTCTCAGCAAATGTTTTTTCACCCGATCTTGTTGAAACTTGGCAGCAAAAATGAGTATATGGGTTGCACTTGGCAGCCCAAATTTCGTAATCTTATGTTGAAGAGTTCCTTTGCAGGAACACTTTGAATTTTTAGGTTTAACTTCTTTTTTCCCTATGTGAATACATGCTTTTGGAATGCTAAATCAAACACAGTTTGTGATACCTGTTTGAAACTTGGCTCACTCAATTAGTTCTCAGTGCACTCTCTATGCATTGTCCCCCGATGAAGTATCCCCAAGCAGAGGCAAGGAAAATACGCTTTCTTATGTAAGTGTTTGCAGAGCTTCCACAAAACTCCCAAGTTTACTGGAATTTCAGCGAATATTTTTTCACTTGATCTTGTTGATCCTAGGTAAGAAAGATGAGTATACCAGTTGCATTTGCCTGCCAAAATTTCGTTCTTCTAAGTTGAAGCATGTGCTTTCAGGAAGACATTGCATTTGGGGGGGGGGGGGTTTCTCTTCATTTTCACCTATAGGAATACATGCATTTGGAACTCTAAATCAAACACTGTTTGTGCTAGCTGCTTGAAGCTTGACTCACTCAATTAGTTCCTGGTGTACTCTCTGTGCTTTGTTCCCTGTTGAAGTGGTCCTAAGTGGAGGCGAGGAACATAGGCTTTCCTTAGAAAGCATTTAGAGAGCTTCAACAGAGCTCCAAGTTAACTGGAATCTCTGCAAATATTTACTCACCTGATCTTGATGACCCTTGTCAGGAAAGATGAGTATACCAGTTGCACTTAGCTACCCAAATGTCGTTCTTCTAGGTTGAAAAGTTCGTTTGCAGGAACACTTTGAATTTTTAGGTTTCACTTCACTTTTCCTTATAGGGACGTATGCATTTGGACTTATAAATCAAACACGGTTTATGCTAGCTGCTTGAAACTGAAACTCACTCAACTAGTTCTCAGTGCGATCTCTATGCTTTGTTTTCTGTTGAAGTAACCCTAAGCAGAGGCCAGGGAAAGAAACTTTCATTGGAAAGCATTTGCAGTGATTCCACAGAACTTTGAGTTTCCTGGAATCTCAGCAAATATTTTTTCACCCTAACTTGTTGTTAACTCGACAGGAAAGATAAGTATACCGGTTGCATTTGGCTGCCCAAATTTAGATCTTCTAGGTTGAATAGTTGGTTTGCAGGAATACTTTGAAATTTTAGGTTTCACTTCATTTTCCCCTATAGGCATACATGCATATGGAACTCTAAATCAAACACGGTTTTTGCTGTGTGCTTTTAACTTGACTCATTCAACTAGTTCTCAGTGTACTCTCTATGCATTGTTCCCTGTTGAAGTAGCCCTAAGCAGAGGCAAGGAAAACACACTTTCTTTGGAAAGTATTCACCGAGCTTCCAAAAAACTCAGAGATTACGGAAACCTCAGCAAATATTTTGTCACCCTATCTTGTTGATACTTGGTAGGAAAAAGGTGTATACCAGTTGCGCTTGGCTGCACAAATTTTGTTCTGCTAGGTTGAAGCATTCCTTTGCAGGATGACTTTGAATATTTAGGTTTTTACTACATTTTCCCCTCTAGGGATACATGCTTTTGAAAATCTAATTCAAACACGGTTTGTGCTAGCTGCTTGAAACTTGACTCACTGAATGAATTCTCATTGTGCTCTCTACGCTTTGTTACCGGTTTATGTACCCCTAAGCAGAGCAAAGAAAAATAGACTTTCATTTGAACGTGTTTGTAGAGCATCCACAGAACTCAAGAGTTTACTGGACTCTCAGCAAATGTTTTTTCACCCGATCTTGTTGAAACTTGGCAGCAAAAATGAGTATATGGGTTGCACTTGGCAGCCCAAATTTCGTAATCTTATGTTGAAGAGTTCCTTTGCAGGAACACTTTGAATTTTTAGGTTTAACTTCTTTTTTCCCTATGTGAATACATGCATTTGGCATGCTAAATCAAACACAGTTTGTGATACCTGTTTGAAACTTGGCTCACTCAATTAGTTCTCAGTGCACTCTCTATGCATTGTCCCCCGCTGAAGTATCCCCAAGCAGAGGCAAGGAAAATACGCTTTCTTATGTAAGTGTTTGCAGAGCTTCCACAAAACTCCCAAGTTTACTGGAATTTCAGCGAATATTTTTTCACTTGATCTTGTTGATCCTAGGTAAGAAAGATGAGTATACCAGTTGCATTTGCCTGCCAAAATTTCGTTCTTCTAAGTTGAAGCATGTGCTTTCAGGAAGACATTGCATTTGGGGGGGGTTTCTCTTCATTTTAACCTATAGGAATACATGCATTTGGAACTCTAAATCAAACACTGTTTGTACTAGCTGCTTGAAGCTTGACTCACTCAATTAGTTCCTGGTGTACTCTCTGTGCTTTGTTCCCTGTTGAAGTGGTCCTAAGTGGAGGCGAGGAACATACGCTTTCCTTAGAAAGCATTTACAGAGCTTCAACAGAGCTCCAAGTGAACTGGAATCTCTGCAAATATTTACTCACCTGATCTTGATGACCCTTGTCAGGAAAGATGAGTATACCAGTTGCACTTAGCTACCCAAATGTCGTTCTTCTAGGTTGAAAAGTTCGTTTGCAGGAACACTTTGAATTTTTAGGTTTCACTTCACTTTTCCTTATAGGGACGTATGCATTTGGACTTATAAATCAAACACGGTTTATGCTAGCTGCTTGAAACTGAAACTCACTCAACTAGTTCTCAGTGCGATCTCTATGCTTTGTTTTCTGTTGAAGTAACCCTAAGCAGAGGCCAGGGAAAGAAACTTTCATTGGAAAGCATTTGCAGTGATTGCACAGAACTTTGAGTTTCCTGGAATCTCAGCAAATATTTTTTCACCCTAACTTGTTGTTAACTCGACAGGAATGATAAGTATACCGGTTGCATTTGGCTGCCCAAATTTAGATCTTCTAGGTTGAATATTTGGTTTGCAGGAATACTTTGAAATTTTAGGTTTCACTTCATTTTCCCCTATAGGGATACATGCATATGGAACTCTAAATCAAACACGGTTTTCGCTGTGTGCTTGTAACTTGACTCATTCAACTAGTTCTCAGTGCACTCTCTATGCATTGTTCCCTGTTGAAGTAGCCCTAAGCAGAGGCAAGGAAAACACACTTTCTTTGGAAAGTATTCACCAAGCTTCCAAAAAACTCAGAGATTACGGAAACCTCAGCAAATATTTTGTCACCCTATCTTGTTGATACTTGGTAGGAAAAAGGTGTATACCAGTTGCGCTTGGCTGCACAAATTTTGTTCTGCTAGGTTGAAGCATTCCTTTGCAGGATGACTTTGAATATTTAGGTTTTACTACATTTTCCCCTCTAGGGATACATGCTTTTGAAAATCTAAATCAAACACGGTTTGTGCTAGCTGCTTGAAACTTGACTCACTGAATGAATTCTCATTGTGCTCTCTACGCTTTGTTACCGGTTTATGTACCCCTAAGCAGAGCAAAGAAAAATAGACTTTCATTTGAACGTGTTTGTAGAGCATCCACAGAACTCAAGAGTTTACTGGACTCTCAGCAAATGTTTTTTCACCCGATCTTGTTGAAACTTGGCAGCAAAAATGAGTATATGGGTTGCACTTGGCAGCCCAAATTTCGTAATCTTATGTTGAAGAGTTCCTTTGCAGGAACACTTTGAATTTTTAGGTTTAACTTCTTTTTTCCCTAAGTGAATGCATGCATTTGGAATGCTAAATCAAACACAGTTTGTGATACCTGTTTTAAACTTGGCTCACTCAATTAGTTCTCAGTGCACTCTCTATGCATTGTCCCCCGCTGAACTTATCCCCAAAAAGAGGCAAGGAAAATACGCTTTCTTATGTAAGTGTTTGCAGAGCTTCCACAAAACTCCCCAGTTTACAGGAATTTCAGCGAATATTTTTTCACTTGATCTTGTTGATCCTAGGTAAGAAAGATGAGTATACCAGTTGCATTTGCCTGCCAAAATTTCGTTCTTCTAAGTTGAAGCATGTGCTTTCAGGAAGACATTGCATTTGGGGGGGGGGGGGTTCTCTTCATTTTAACCTCTAAGAATACATGCATTTGGAACTCTAAATCAAACATTGTTTGTGCTAGCTGCTTGAAGCTTGACTCACTCAATTAGTTCCTGGTGTACTCTCTGTGCTTTGTTCCCTGTTGAAGTGGTCCTAAGTGGAGGCGAGGAACATACGCTTTCCTTAGAAAGCATTTACAGAGCTTCAACAGAGCTCCAAGTGAACTGGAATCTCTGCAAATATTTACTCACCTGATCTTGATGACCCTTGTCAGGAAAGATGAGTATACCAGTTGCACTTAGCTACCCAAATGTCGTTCTTCTAGGTTGAAAAGTTCGTTTGCAGGAACACTTTGAATTTTTAGGTTTCACTTCACTTTTCCTTATAGGGACGTATGCATTTGGACTTATAAATCAAACACGGTTTATGCTAGCTGCTTGAAACTGAAACTCACTCAACTAGTTCTCAGTGCGATCTCTATGCTTTGTTTTCTGTTGAAGTAACCCTAAGCAGAGGCCAGGGAAAGAAACTTTCATTGGAAAGCATTTGCAGTGATTGCACAGAACTTTGAGTTTCCTGGAATCTCAGCAAATATTTTTTCACCCTAACTTGTTGTTAACTCGACAGGAATGATAAGTATACCGTTTGCATTTCGCTGCCCAAATTTAGATCTTCTAGGTTGAATAGTTGGTTTGCAGGAATACTTTGAAATTTTAGGTTTCACTTCATTTTCCCCTATAGGGATACATGCATATGGAACTCTAAATCAAACACGGTTTTTGCTGTGTGCTTGTAACTTGACTCATTCAACTAGTTCTCAGTGCACTCTCTATGCATTGTTCCCTGTTGAAGTAGCCCTAAGCAGAGGCAAGGAAAACACACTTTCTTTGGAAAGTATTCACCGAGCTTCCAAAAAACTCAGAGATTACGGAAACCTCAGCAAATATTTTGTCACCCTATCTTGTTGATACTTGGTAGGAAAAAGGTGTATACCAGTTGCGCTTGGCTGCACAAATTTTGTTCTGCTAGGTTGCAGCATTCCTTTGCAGGATGACTTTGAATATTTAGGTTTTACTACATTTTCCCCTCTAGGGATACATGCTTTTGAAAATCTAAATCAAACACGGTTTGTGCTAGCTGCTTGAAACTTGACTCACTGAATGAATTCTCATTGTGCTCTCTATGCTTTGTTACCGGTTTATGTACCCCTAAGCAGAGCAAAGAAAAATAGACTTTCATTTGAACGTGTTTTTAGAGCATCCACAGAACTCAAGAGTTTACTGGACTCTCAGCAAATGTTTTTTTTCACCCGATCTTGTTGAAACTTGGCAGCAAAAATGAGTATATGGGTTGCACTTGGCAGCCCAAATTTCGTAATCTTATGTTGAAGAGTTCCTTTGCAGGAACACTTTGAATTTTTAGGTTTAACTTCTTTTTTCCCTATGTGAATACATGCATTTGGAATGCTAAATCAAACACAGTTTGTGATACCTGTTTGAAACTTGGCTCACTCAATTAGTTCTCAGTGCACTCTCTATGCATTGTCCCCCGCTGAACTTATCCCCAAAAAGAGGCAAGGAAAATACGCTTTCTTATGTAAGTGTTTGCAGAGCTTCCACAAAACTCCCCAGTTTACTGGAATTTCAGCGAATATTTTTTCACTTGATCTTGTTGATCCTAGGTAAGAAAGATGAGTATACCAGTTGCATTTGCCTGCCAAAATTTCGTTCTTCTAAGTTGAAGCATGTGCTTTCAGGAAGACATTGCTTTTGGGGGGGGGTTCTCTTCATTTTAACCTATAAGAATACATGCATTTGGAACTCTAAATCAAACACTGTTTGTGCTAGCTGCTTGAAGCTTGACTCACTCAATTAGTTCCTGGTGTACTCTCTGTGCTTTGTTCCCTGTTGAAGTGGTCCTAAGTGGAGGCGAGGAACATACGCTTTCCTTAGAAAGCATTTACAGAGCTTCAACAGAGCTCCAAGTTAACTGGAATCTCTGCAAATATTTACTCACCTGATCTTGATGACCCTTGTCAGGAAAGATGAGTATACCAGTTGCACTTAGCTACCCAAATGTCGTTCTTCTAGGTTGAAAAGTTCGTTTGCAGGAACACTTTGAATTTTTAGGTTTCACTTCACTTTTCCTTATAGGGACGTATGCATTTGGACTTATAAATCAAACACGGTTTATGCTAGCTGCTTGAAACTGAAACTCACTCAACTAGTTCTCAGTGCGATCTCTATGCTTTGTTTTCTGTTGAAGTAACCCTAAGCAGAGGCCAGGGAAAGAAACTTTCATTGGAAAGCATTTGCAGTGATTCCACAGAACTTTGAGTTTCCTGGAATCTCAGCAAATATTTTTTCACCCTAACTTGTTGTTAACTCGACAGGAAAGATAAGTAGACCGGTTGCATTTGGCTGCCCAAATTTAGATCTTCTAGGTTTAATAGTTGGTTTGCAGGAATACTTTGAAATTTTAGGTTTCACTTCATTTTCCACTATAGGGATACATGCACATGGAACTCTAAATCAAACACGGTTTTTGCTGTGTGCTTGTAACTTGACTCATTCAACTAGTTCTCAGTGCACTCTCTATGCATTGTTCCCTGTTGAAGTAGCCCTAAGCAGAGGCAAGGAAAACACACTTTCTTTGGAAAGTATTCACCGAGCTTCCAAAAACTCAGAGATTACGGAAACCTCAGCAAATATTTTGTCACCCTATCTTGTTGATACTTGGTAGGAAAAAGGTGTATACCAGTTGCGCTTGGCTGCACAAATTTTGTTCTGCTAGGTTGAAGCATTCCTTTGCAGGACGACTTTGAATATTTAGGTTTTACTACATTTTCCACTCTAGGGATACATGCTTTTGAAAATCTAAATCAAACACGGTTTGTGCTAGCTGCTTGAAACTTGATTCACTGAATGAATTCTCATTGTGCTCTCTACGCTTCGTTACCGGTTTATGTACCCCTAAGCAGAGCAAAGAAAAATAGACTTTCATTTGAACGTGTTTGTAGAGCATCCACAGAACTCAAGAGTTTACTGGACTCTCAGCAAATGTTTTTCACCGATCTTGTTGAAACTTGGCAGCAAAAATGAGTATATGGGTTGCACTTGGCAGCCCAAATTTCGTAATCTTATTTTGAAGAGTTCCTTTGCAGGAACACTTTGAATTTTTAGGTTTAACTTCTTTTTTCCCTATGTGAATACATGCATTTGGAATGCTAAATCAAACACAGTTTGTGATACCTGTTTGAAACTTGGCTCACTCAATTAGTTCTCAGTGCACTCTCTATGCATTGTCCCCCGCTGAAGTATCCCCAAGCAGAGGCAAGGAAAATACGCTTTCTTATGTAAGTGTTTGCAGAGCTTCCACAAAACTCCCAAGTTTACTGGAATTTCAGCGAATATTTTTTCACTTGATCTTGTTGATCCTAGGTAAGAAAGATGAGTATCCCAGTTGCATTTGCCTGCCAAAATTTCGTTCTTCTAAGTTGAAGCATGTGCTTTCAGGAAGACATTGCATTTGGGGGGGTTTCTCTTCATTTTAACATATAGTAATACATGCATTTGGAACTCTAAATCAAACACTGTTTGTGCTAGCTGCTTGAAGCTTGACTCACTCAATTAGTTCCTGGTGTACTCTCTGTGCTTTGTTCCCTGTTGAAGTGGTCCTAAGTGGAGGCGAGGAACATACGCTTTCCTTAGAAAGCATTTACAGAGCTTCAACAGAGCTCCAAGTGAACTGGAATCTCTGCAAATATTTACTCACCTGATCTTGATGACCCTTGTCAGGAAAGATGAGTATACCAGTTGCACTTAGCTACCCAAATGTCGTTCTTCTAGGTTGAAAAGTTCGTTTGCAGGAACACTTTGAATTTTTAGGTTTCACTTCACTTTTCCTTATAGGGACGTATGCATTTGGACTTATAAATCAAACACGGTTTATGCTAGCTGCTTGAAACTGAAACTCACTCAACTAGTTCTCAGTGCGATCTCTATGCTTAGTTTTCTGTTGAAGTAACCCTAAGCAGAGGCCAGGGAAAGAAACTTTCATTTGAAAGCATTTGCAGTGATTGCACAGAACTTTGAGTTTCCTGGAATCTCAGCAATATTTTTTCACCCTAACTTGTTGTTAACTTGACAGGAAAGATAAGTATACCGTTGCATTTGGCTGCCCAAATTTAGATCTTCTAGGTTGAATAGTTGGTTTGCAGGAATACTTTGAAATTTTAGGTTTCACTTCATTTTCCCCTATAGGGATACATGCACATGGAACTCTAAATCAAACACGGTTTTTGCTGTGTGCTTGTAACTTGACTCATTCAACTAGTTCTCAGTGCACTCTCTATGCATTGTTGCCTGTTGAAGTAGCCCTAAGCAGAGGCAAGGAAAACACACTTTCTTTGGAAAGGATTCACCGAGCTTCCAAAAAACTCAGTGATTACGGAAACCTCAGCAAATATTTTGTCACCCTATCTTGTTGATACTTGGTAGGAAAAAGGTGTATACCAGTTGCGCTTGGCTGCACAAATTTTGTTCTGCTAGGTTGAAGCATTCCTTTGCAGGACGACTTTGAATATTTAGGTTTTGCTATATTTTCCCGTCTAGGGATACATGCTTTTGAAAATCTAAATCAAACACGGTTTGTGCTAGCTGCTTGAAACTTGACTCACTGAATGAATTCTCATTGTGCTCTCTACGCTTTGTTACCGGTTTATGTACCCCTAAGCAGAGCAAAGAAAAATAGACTTTCATTTGAACGTGTTTGTAGAGCATCCACAGAACTCAAGAGTTTACTGGACTCTCAGCAAATGTTTTTTCACCCGATCTTGTTGAAACTTGGCAGCAAAAATGAGTATATGGGTTGCACTTGGCAGCCCAAATTCCGTAATCTTATGTTGAAGAGTTCCTTTGCAGGAACACTTTGAATTTTTAGGTTTAACTTCTTTTTTCCCTATGTGAATACATGCATTTGGAATGCTAAATCAAACACAGTTTGTGATACCTGTTTGAAACTTGGCTCACTCAATTAGTTCTCAGTGCACTCTCTATGCATTGTCCCCCGCTGAAGTATCCCCAAGCAGAGGCAAGGAAAATACGCTTTCTTATGTAAGTGTTTGCAGAGCTTCCACAAAACTCCCAAGTTTACTGGAATTTCAGCGAATATTTTTTCACTTGATCTTGTTGATCCTAGGTAAGAAAGATGAGTATACCAGTTGCATTTGCCTGCCAAAATTTCGTTCTTCTAAGTTGAAGCATGTGCTTTCAGGAAGACATTGCATTTGGGGGGGGGGGTTCACTTCATTTTAACCTATAGGAATACATGCATTTGGAACTCGAAATCAAACACTGTTTGTGCTAGCTGCTTGAAGCTTGACTCACTCAATTAGTTCCTGGTGTACTCTCTGTGCTTTGTTCCCTGTTGAAGTGGTCCTAAGTGGAGGTGAGGAACATACACTTTCCTTAGAAAGCATTTACAGAGCTTCAACAGAGCTCCAAGTGAACTGGAATCTCTGCAAATATTTACTCACCTGATCTTGATGACCCTTGTCAGGAAAGATGAGTATACCAGTTGCACTTAGCTACCCAAATGTCGTTCTTCTAGGTTGAAAAGTTCGTTTGCAGGAACACTTTGAATTTTTAGGTTCACTTCACTTTTCCTTATAGGGACGTATGCATTTGGACTTATAAATCAAACACGGTTTATGCTAGCTGCTTGAAACTGAAACTCACTCAACCAGTTCTCAGTGCGATCTCTATGCTTTGTTTTCTGTTGAAGTAACCCTAAGCAGAGGCCAGGGAAAGAAACTTTTATTGGAAAGCATTTGCAGTGATTGCACAGAACTTTGAGTTTCCTGGAATCTCAGCAAATATTTTTTCACCCTAACTTGTTGTAAACTCGACAGGAAAGATAAGTATACCGGTGGCATTTGGCTGCCCAAATTTAGATCTTCTAGGTTGAATAGTTGGTTTGCAGGAATATTTTGAAATTTTAGGTTTCACTTCATTTTCCCCTATAGGGATACATGCATATGGAACTCCAAATCAAACACGGTTTTTGCTGTGTGCTTGTAACTTGACTCATTCAACTAGTTCTCAGTGCACTCTCTATGCATTGTTCCCTGTTGAAGTAGCCCTAAGCAGAGGCAAGGAAAACACACTTTCTTTGGAAAGTATTCACCGAGCTTTCAAAAAACTCAGAGATTACGGAAACCTCAGCAAATATTTTGTCACCCTAACTTGTTGATACTTGGTAGGAAAAAGGTGTATGCCAGTTGCGCTTGGCTGCACAAATTTTGTTCTGCTAGGTTGAAGCATTCCTTTGCAGGATGACTTTGAATATTTAGGTTTTACTACATTTTCCCCTCTAGCGATACATGCTTTTGAAAATCTAAATCAAACACGGTTTGTGCTAGCTGCTTGAAACTTGACTCACTGAATGAATTCTCATTGTGCTCTCTACGCTTTGTTACCGGTTTATGTACCCTAAGCAGAGCAAAGAAAAATAGACTTTCATTTGAACGTGTTTGTAGAGCATCCACAGAACTCAAGAGTTTACTGGACTCTCAGCAAATGTTTTTTCACACGATCTTGTTGAAACTTGGCAGCAAAAATGAGTATATGGGTTGCACTTGGCAGCCCAAATTTCGTAATCTTATGTTGAAGAGTTCCTTTGCAGGAACACTTTGAATTTTTAGGTTTAACTTCTTTTTTCCCTATGTGAATACATGCATTTGGAACTCGAAATCAAACACTGTTTGTGCTAGCTGCTTGAAGCTTGACTCACTCAATTAGTTCCTGGTGTACTCTCTGTGCTTTGTACCCTGTTGAAGTGGTCCTAAGTGGAGGCGAGGAACATACGCTTTCCTTAGAAAGCATTTACAGAGCTTCAACAGAGCTCCAAGTGAACTGGAATCTCTGCAAATATTTACTCACCTGATCTTGATGACCCTTGTCAGGAAAGATGAGTATACCAGTTGCACTTAGCTACCCAAATGTCGTTCTTCTAGGTTGAAAAGTTCGTTTGCAGGAACACTTTGAATTTTTAGGTTTCACTTCACTTTTCCTTATAGGGACGTATGCATTTGGACTTATAAATCAAACACGGTTTATGCTAGCTGCTTGAAACTGAAACTCACTCAACTAGTTCTCAGTGCGATCTCTATGCTTAGTTTTCTGTTGAAGTAACCCTAAGCAGAGGCCAGGGAAAGAAACTTTCATTGGAAAGCATTTGCAGTGATTGCACAGAACTTTGAGTTTCCTGGAATCTCAGCAAATATTTTTTCACCCTAACTTGTTGTTAACTTGACAGGAAAGATAAGTATACCGGTTGCATTTGGCTGCCCAAATTTAGATCTTCTAGGTTGAATAGTTGGTTTGCAGGAATACTTTGAAATTTTAGGTTTCACTTCATTTTCCCCTATAGGGATACATGCACATGGAACTCTAAATCAAACACGGTTTTTGCTGTGTGCTTGTAACTTGACTCATTCAACTAGTTCTCAGTGCACTCTCTATGCATTGTTGCCTGTTGAAGTAGCCCTAAGCAGAGGCAAGGAAAACACACTTTCTTTGGAAAGTATTCACCGAGCTTCCAAAAAACTCAGTGATTACGGAAACCTCAGCAAATATTTTGTCACCCTATCTTGTTGATACTTGGTAGGAAAAAGGTGTATACCAGTTGCGCTTGGCTGCACAAATTTTGTTCTGCTAGGTTGAAGCATTCCTTTGCAGGACGACTTTGAATATTTAGGTTTTGCTACATTTTCCCGTCTAGGGATACATGCTTTTGAAAATCTAAATCAAACACGGTTTGTGCTAGCTGCTTGAAACTTGACTCACTGAATGAATTCTCATTGTGCTCTCTACGCTTTGTTACCGGTTTATGTACCCCTAAGCAGAGCAAAGAAAAATAGACTTTCATTTGAACGTGTTTGTAGAGCATCCACAGAACTCAAGAGTTTACTGGACTCTCAGCAAATGTTTTTTCACCCGATCTTGTTGAAACTTGGCAGCAAAATGAGTATATGGTTGCACTTGGCAGCCCAAATTTCGTAATCTTATGTTGAAGAGTTCCTTTGCAGGAACACTTTGAATTTTTAGGTTTAACTTCTTTTTTCCCTATGTGAATACATGCATTTGGAATGCTAAATCAAACACAGTTTGTGATACCTGTTTGAAACTTGGCTCACTCAATTAGTTCTCAGTGCACTCTCTATGCATTGTCCCCCGCTGAAGTATCCCCAAGCAGAGGCAAGGAAAATACGCTTTCTTATGTAAGTGTTTGCAGAGCTTCCACAAAACTCCCAAGTTTACTGGAATTTCAGCGAATATTTTTTCACTTGATCTTGTTGATCCTAGGTAAGAAAGATGAGTATACCAGTTGCATTTGCCTGCCAAAATTTCGTTCTTCTAAGTTGAAGCATGTGCTTTCAGGAAGACATTGCATTTGGGGGGGTTTCTCTTCATTTTAACCTATAGGAATACATGCATTTGGAACTCTAAATCAAACACTGTTTGTGCTAGCTGCTTGAAGCTTGACTCACTCAATTAGTTCCTGGTGTACTCTCTGTGCTTTGTTCCCTGTTGAAGTGGTCCTAAGTGGAGGCGAGGAACATACGCTTTCCTTAGAAAGCATTTACAGAGCTTCAACAGAGCTCCAAGTGAACTGGAATCTCTGCAAATATTTACTCACCTGATCTTGATGACCCTTGTCAGGAAAGATGAGTATACCAGTTGCACTTAGCTACCCAAATGTCGTTCTTCTAGGTTGAAAAGTTCGTTTGCAGGAACACTTTGAATTTTTAGGTTTCACTTCACTTTTCCTTATAGGGACGTATGCATTTGGACTTATAAATCAAACACGGTTTATGCTAGCTGCTTGAAACTGAAACGCACTCAACTAGTTCTCAGTGCGATCTCTATGCTTTGTTTTCTGTTGAAGTAACCCTAAGCAGAGGCCAGGGAAAGAAACTTTCATTGGAAAGCATTTGCAGTGATTCCACAGAACTTTGAGTTTCCTGGAATCTCAGCAAATATTTTTTCACCCTAACTTGTTGTTAACTCGACAGGAAAGATAAGTAGACCGGTTGCATTTGGCTGCCCAAATTTAGATCTTCTAGGTTGAATAGTTGGTTTGCAGGAATACTTTGAAATTTTAGGTTTCACTTCATTTTCCCCTATAGGGATACATGCACATGGAACTCTAAATGAAACACGGTTTTTGCTGTGTGCTTGTAACTTGACTCATTCAACTAGTTCTCAGTGCACTCTCTATGCATTGTTCCCTGTTGAAGTAGCCCTAAGCAGAGGCAAGGAAAACACACTTTCTTTGGAAAGTATTCACCGAGCTTCCAAAAAACTCAGAGATTACGGAAACCTCAGCAAATATTTTGTCACCCTATCTTGTTGATACTTGGTAGGAAAAAGGTGTATACCAGTTGCGCTTGGCTGCACAAATTTTGTTCTGCTAGGTTGAAGCATTCCTTTGCATGACGACTTTGAATATTTAGGTTTTACTACATTTTCCACTCTAGGGATACATGCTTTTGAAAATCTAAATCAAACACGGTTTGTGCTAGCTGCTTGAAACTTGACTCACTGAATGAATTCTCATTGTGCTCTCTACGCTTCGTTACCGGTTTATGTACCCCTAAGCAGAGCAAAGAAAAATAGACTTTCATTTGAACGTGTTTGTAGAGCATCCACAGAACTCAAGAGTTTACTGGACTCTCAGCAAATGTTTTTTCACCCGATCTTGTTGAAACTTGGCAGCAAAAATGAGTATATGGGTTGCACTTGGCAGCCCAAATTTCGTAATCTTATGTTGAAGAGTTCCTTTGCAGGAACACTTTGAATTTTTAGGTTTAACTTCTTTTTTCCCTATGTGAATACATGCATTTGGAATGCTAAATCAAACACAGTTTGTGATACCTGTTTGAAACTTGGCTCACTCAATTAGTTCTCAGTGCACTCTCTATGCATTGTCCCCCGCTGAAGTATCCCCAAGCAGAGGCAAGGAAAATACGCTTTCTTATGTAAGTGTTTGCAGAGCTTCCACAAAACTCCCAAGTTTACTGGAATTTCAGCGAATATTTTTTCACTTGATCTTGTTGATCCTAGGTAAGAAAGATGAGTATACCAGTTACATTTGCCTGCCAAAATTTCGTTCTTCTAAGTTGAAGCATGTGCTTTCAGGAAGACATTGCATTTAGGGGGGTTTCTCTTCATTTTAACCTATAGGAATACATGCATTTGGAACTCTAAATCAAACACTGTTTGTGCTAGCTGCTTGAAGCTTGACTCACTCAATTAGTTCCTGGTGTACTCTCTGTGCTTTGTTCCCTGTTGAAGTGGTCCTAAGTGGAGGCGAGGAACATATGCTTTCCTTAGAAAGCATTTACAGAGCTTCAACAGAGCTCCAAGTTAACTGGAATCTCTGCAAATATTTACTCACCTGATCTTGATGACCCTTGTCAGGAAAGATGAGTATACCAGTTGCACTTAGCTACCCAAATGTCGTTCTTCTAGGTTGAAAAGTTCGTTTGCAGGAACACTTTGAATTTTTAGGTTTCACTTCACTTTTCCTTATAGGGACGTATGCATTTGGACTTATAAATCAAACACGGTTTATGCTAGCTGCTTGAAACTGAAACTCACTCAACTAGTTCTCAGTGCGATCTCTATGCTTTGTTTTCTGTTGAAGTAACCCTAAGCAGAGGCCAGGGAAAGAAACTTTCATTGGAAAGCATTTGCAGTGATTGCACAGAACTTTGAGATTCCTGGAATCTCAGCAAATATTTTTTCACCCTAACTTGTTGTTAACTCGACAGGAAAGATAAGTATACCGGTTGCATTTGGCTGCCCAAATTTAGATCTTCTAGGTTGAATAGTTGGTTTGCAGGAATACTTTGAAATTTTAGGTTTCACTTCATTTTCCCCTATAGGGATACATGCACATGGAACTCTAAATCAAACACGGTTTTTGCTGTGTGCTTGTAACTTGACTCATTCAACTAGTTCTCAGTGCACTCTCTATGCATTGTTCCCTGTTGAAGTAGCCCTAAGCAGAGGCAAGGAAAACACACTTTCTTTGGAAAGTATTCACCGAGCTTCCAAAAAACTCAGAGATTACAGAAACCTCAGCAAATATTTTGTCACCCTATCTTGTTGATACTTGGTAGGAAAAAGGTGTATACCAGTTGTGCTTGGCTGCACAAATTTTGTTCTGCTAGGTTGAAGCATTCCTTTGCAGGATGACTTTGAATATTTAGGTTTTACTACATTTTCCCCTCTAGTGATACATGCTTTTGAAAATCTAAATCAAACACGGTTTGTGCTAGCTGCTTGAAACTTGACTCACTGAATGAATTCTCATTGTGCTCTCTACCCTTTGTTACCGGTTTATGTACCCCTAAGCAGAGCAAAGAAAAATAGACTTTCATTTGAACGTGTTTGTAGAGCATCCACAGAACTCCAGAGTTTACTGGACTCTCAGCAAATGTTTTTTTACCCGATCTTGTTGAAACTTGGCAGCAAAAATGAGTATATGGGTTGCACTTGGCAGCCCAAATTTCGTAATCTTATGTTGAAGAGTTCCTTTGCAGGAACACTTTGAATTTTTAGGTTTAACTTCTTTTTTCCCTATGTGAATACATGCATTTGGCATGCTAAATCAAACACAGTTTGTGATACCTGTTTGAAACTTGGCTCACTCAATTAGTTCTCAGTGCACTCTCTATGCATTGTCCCCCGCTGAAGTATCCCCAAGCAGAGGCAAGGAAAATACGCTTTCTTATGTAAGTGTTTGCAGAGCTTCCACAAAACTCCCAAGTTTACTGGAATTTCAGCGAATATTTTTTCACTTGATCTTGTTGATCCTAGGTAAGAAAGATGAGTATACCAGTTGCATTTGCCTGCCAAAATTTCGTTCTTCTAAGTTGAAGCATGTGCTTTCAGGAAGACATTGCATTTGGGGGGTTTCTCTTCATTTTAACCTATAGGAATACATGCATTTGGAACTCTAAATCAAACACTGTTTGTGCCAGCTGCTTGAAGCTTGACTCACTCAATTAGTTCCTGGTGTACTCTCTGTGCTTTGTTCCCTGTTGAAGTGGTCCTAAGTGGAGGCGAGGAACATACGCTTTCCTTAGAAAGCATTTACAGAGCTTCAACAGAGCTCCAAGTGAACTGGAATCTCTGCAAATATTTACTCACCTGATCTTGATGACCCTTGTCAGGAAAGATGAGTATACCAGTTGCACTTAGCTACCCAAATGTCGTTCTTCTAGGTTGAAAAGTTCGTTTGCAGGAACACTTTGAATTTTTAGGTTTCACTTCACTTTTCCTTATAGGGACGTATGCATTTGGACTTATAAATCAAACACGGTTTATGCTAGCTGCTTGAAACTGAAACTCACTCAACTAGTTCTCAGTGCGATCTCTATGCTTTGTTTTCTGTTGAAGTAACCCTAAGCAGAGGCCAGGGAAAGAAACTTTCATTGGAAAGCATTTGCAGTGATTCCACAGAACTTTGAGTTTCCTGGAATCTCAGCAAATATTTTTTCACCCTAACTTGTTGTTAACTCGACAGGAAAGATAAGTATACCGGTTGCATTTGGCTGCCCAAATTTGATCTTCTAGGTTGAATAGTTGGTTTGCAGGAATACTTTGAAATTTTAGGTTTCACTTCATTTTCCCCTATAGGGATACATGCATATGGAACTCTAAATCAAACACGGTTTTTGCTGTGTGCTTGTAACTTGACTCATTCAACTAGTTCTCAGTGCACTCTCTATGCATTGTTCCCTGTTGAAGTAGCCCTAAGCAGAGGCAAGGAAAACACACTTTTTTGGAAAGTATTCACCGAGCTTCCAAAAAACTCAGAGATTACGGAAACCTCAGCAAATATTTTGTCACCCTATCTTGTTGATACTTGGTAGGAAAAAGGTGTATACCAGTTGCGCTTGGCTGCACAAATTTTGTTCTGCTAGGTTGCAGCATTCCTTTGCAGGATGACTTTGAATATTTAGGTTTTACTACATTTTCCCCTCTAGGGATACATGCTTTTGAAAATCTAAATCAAACACGGTTTGTGCTAGCTGCTTGAAACTTGACTCACTGAATGAATTCTCATTGTGCTCTCTATGCTTTGTTACCGGTTTATGTACCCCTAAGCAGAGCAAAGAAAAATAGACTTTCATTTGAACGTGTTTGTAGAGCATCCACAGAACTCAAGAGTTTACTGGACTCTCAGCAAATGTTTTTTCACCCGATCTTGTTGAAACTTGGCAGCAAAAATGAGTATATGGGTTGCACTTGGCAGCCCAAATTTTGTAATCTTATGTTGAAGAGTTCCTTTGCAGGAACACTTTGAATTTTTAGGTTTAACTTCTTTTTTCCCTATGTGAATACATGCATTTGGCATGCTATATCAAACACAGTTTGTGATACCTGTTTGAAACTTGGCTCACTCAATTAGTTCTCAGTGCACTCTCTATGCATTGTCCCCCGCTGAAGTATCCCCAAGCAGAGGCAAGGAAAATACGCTTTCTTATGTAAGTGTTTGCAGAGCTTCCACAAAACTCCCAAGTTTACTGGAATTTCAGCGAATATTTTTTCACTTGATCTTGTTGATCCTAGGTAAGAAAGATGAGTATACCAGTTGCATTTGCCTGCCAAAATTTTGTTCTTCTAAGTTGAAGCATGTGCTTTCAGGAAGACATTGCATTTGGGGGGTTTCTCTTCATTTTAACCTATAGGAATACATGCATTTGGAACTCTAAATCAAACACTGCTTGTGCTAGCTGCTTGAAGCTTGACTCACTCAATTAGTTCCTGGTGTACTCTCTGTGCTTTGTTCCCTGTTGAAGTGGTCCTAAGTGGAGGCGAGGAACATACGCTTTCCTTAGAAAGCATTTACAGAGCTTCAACAGAGCTCCAAGTTAACTGGAATCTCTGCAAATATTTACTCACCTGATCTTGATGACCCTTGTCAGGAAAGATGAGTATACCAGTTGCACTTAGCTACCCAAATGTCGTTCTTCTAGGTTGAAAAGTTCGTTTGCAGGAACACTTTGAATTTTTAGGATTCACTTCACTTTTCCTTATAGGGACGTATGCATTTGGACTTATAAATCAAACACGGTTTATGCTAGCTGCTTGAAACTGAAACTCACTCAACTAGTTCTCAGTGCGATCTCTATGCTTTGTTTTCTGTTGAAGTAACCCTAAGCAGAGGCCAGGGAAAGAAACTTTCATTGGAAAGCATTTGCAGTGATTCCACAGAACTTTGAGTTTCCTGGAATCTCAGCAAATATTTTTTCACCCTAACTTGTTGTTAACTCGACAGGAAAGATAAGTAGACCGGTTGCATTTGGCTGCCCAAATTTAGATCTTCTAGGTTGAATAGTTGGTTTGCAGGAATACTTTGAAATTTTAGGTTTCACTTCATTTTCCCCTATAGGGATACATGCACATGGAACTCTCAATCAAACACGGTGTTTGCTGTGTGCTTGTAACTTGACTCATTCAACTAGTTCTCAGTGCACTCTCTATGCATTGTTCCCTGTTGAAGTAGCCCTAAGCAGAGGCAAGGAAAACACACTTTCTTTGGAAAGTATTCACCGAGCTTCCAAAAAACTCAGAGATTATGGAAACCTCAGCAAATATTTTGTCACCCTATCTTGTTGATACTTGGTAGGAAAAAGGTGTATACCAGTTGTGCTTGGCTGCACAAACTTTGTTCTGCTAGGTTGAAGCATTCCTTTGCAGGATGACTTTGAATATTTAGGTTTTACTACATTTTCCCCTCTAGGGATACATGCTTTTGAAAATCTAAATCAAACACGGTTTGTGCTAGCTGCTTGAAACTTGACTCACTGAATGAATTCTCATTGTGCTCTCTACCCTTTGTTACCGGTTTATGTACCCCTAAGCAGAGCAAAGAAAAATAGACTTTCATTTGAACGTGTTTGTAGAGCATCCACAGAACTCAAGAGTTTACTGGACTCTCAGCAAATGTTTTTTCACCCGATCTTGTTGAAACTTGGCAGCAAAAATGAGTATATGGGTTGCACTTGGCAGCCCAAATTTCGTAATCTTATGTTGAAGAGTTCCTTTGCAGGAACACTTTGAATTTTTAGGTTTAACTTCTTTTTTCCCTATGTGAATACATGCATTTGGCATGCTAAATCAAACACAGTTTGTGATACCTGTTTGAAACTTGGCTCACTCAATTAGTTCTCAGTGCACTCTCTATGCATTGTCCCCCGCTGAAGTATCCCCAAGCAGAGGCAAGGAAAATACGCTTTCTTATGTAAGTGTTTGCAGAGCTTCCACAAAACTCCCAAGTTTACTGGAATTTCAGCGAATATTTTTTCACTTGATCTTGTTGATCCTAGGTAAGAAAGATGAGTATACCAGTTGCATTTGCCTGCCAAAATTTCGTTCTTCTAAGTTGAAGCATGTGCTTTCAGGAAGACATTGCATTTGGGGGGTTTCTCTTCATTTTAACCTATAGGAATACATGCATTTGGAACTCTAAATCAAACACTGTTTGTGCCAGCTGCTTGAAGCTTGACTCACTCAATTAGTTCCTGGTGTACTCTCTGTGCTTTGTTCCCTGTTGAAGTGGTCCTAAGTGGAGGCGAGGAACATATGCTTTCCTTAGAAAGCATTTACAGAGCTTCAACAGAGCTACAAGTTAACTGGAATCTCTGCAAATATTTACTCACCTGATCTTGATGACCCTTGTCAGGAAAGATGAGTATACCAGTTGCACTTAGCTACCCAAATGTCGTTCTTCTAGGTTGAAAAGTTCGTTTGCAGGAACACTTTGAATTTTTAGGATTCACTTCACTTTTCCTTATAGGGACGTATGCATTTGGACTTATAAATCAAACACGGTTTATGCTAGCTGCTTGAAACTGAAACTCACTCAACTAGTTCTCAGTGCGATCTCTATGCTTTGTTTTCTGTTGAAGTAACCCTAAGCAGAGGCCAGGGAAAGAAACTTTCATTGGAAGCATTTGCAGTGATTGCACAGAACTTTGAGTTTCCTGGAATCTCAGCAAATATTTTTTCACCCTAACTTGTTGTTAACTCGACAGGAAAGATAAGTAGACCGGTTGCATTTGGCTGCCCAAATTTAGATCTTCTAGGTTGAATAGTTGGTTTGCAGGAATACTTTGAAATTTTAGGTTTCACTTCATTTTCCCCTATAGGGATACATGCACATGGAACTCTAAATCAAACACGGTTTTTGCTGTGTGCTTGTAACTTGACTCATTCAACTAGTTCTCAGTGCACTCTCTATGCATTGTTCCCTGTTGAAGTAGCCCTAAGCAGAGGCAAGGAAAACACACTTTCTTTGGAAAGTATTCACCGAGCTTCCAAAAAACTCAGAGATTACGGAAACCTCAGCAAATATTTTGTCACCCTATCTTGTTGATACTTGGTAGGAAAAAGGTGTATACCAGTTGCTCTTGGCTGCACAAATTTTGTTCTGCTAGATTGAAGCATTCCTTTGCAGGATGACTTTGAATATTTAGGTTTTACTACATTTTCCCCTCTAGGGATACATGCTTTTGAAAATCTAAATCAAACACGGTTTGTGCTAGCTGCTTGAAACTTGACTCACTGAATGAATTCTCATTGTGCTCTCTACGCTTCGTTACCGGTTTATGTACCCCTAAGCAGAGCAAAGAAAAATAGACTTTCATTTGAACGTGTTTGTAGAGCATCCACAGAACTCAAGAGTTTACTGGACTCTCAGCAAATGTTTTTTCACCCGATCTTGTTGAAACTTGGCAGCAAAAATGAGTATATGGGTTGCACTTGGCAGCCCAAATTTCGTAATCTTATGTTGAAGAGTTCCTTTGCAGGAACACTTTGAATTTTTAGGTTTAACTTCTTTTTTCCCTATGTGAATACATGCATTTGGAATGCTAAATCAAACACAGTTTGTGATACCTGTTTGAAACTTGGCTCACTCAATTAGTTCTCAGTGCACTCTCTATGCATTGTCCCCCGCTGAAGTGTCCCCAAGCAGAGGCAAGGAAAATACGCTTTCTTATGTAAGTGTTTGCAGAGCTTCCACAAAACTCCCAAGTTTACTGGAATTTCAGCCTATATTTTTTCACTTGATCTTGTTGATCCTAGATAAGAAAGATGAGTATACCAGTTGCATTTGCCTGCCAAAATTTCGTTCTTCTAAGTTGAAGCATGTGCTTTCAGGAAGACATTGCATTTGGGGGGTTTCTCTTCATTTTAACCTATAGGAATACATGCATTTGGAACTCTAAATCAAACACTGTTTGTGCTAGCTGCTTGAAGCTTGACTCACTCAATTAGTTCCTGGTGTTCTCTCTGTGCTTTGTTCCCTGTTGAAGTGGTCCTAAGTGGAGGCGAGGAACATACGCTTTCCTTAGAAAGCATTTACAGAGCTTCAACAGAGCTCCAAGTGAACTGGAATCTCTGCAAATATTTACTCACCTGATCTTGATGACCCTTGTCAGGAAAGATGAGTATACCAGTTGCACTTAGCTACCCAAATGTCGTTCTTCTAGGTTGAAAAGTTCGTTTGCAGGAACACTTTGAATTTTTAGGTTTCACTTCACTTTTCCTTATAGGGACGTATGCATTTGGACTTATAAATCAAACACGGTTTATGCTAGCTGCTTGAAACTGAAACTCACTCAACTAGTTCTCAGTGCGATCTCTATGCTTTGTTTTCTGTTGAAGTAACCCTAAGCAGAGGCCAGGGAAAGAAACTTTCATTGGAAAGCATTTGCAGTGATTCCACAGAACTTTGAGTTTCCTGGAATCTCAGCAAATATTTTTTCACCCTAACTTGTTGTTAACTCGACTGGAAAGATAAGTAGACCGGTTGCATTTGGCTGCCCAAATTTAGATCTTCTAGGTTGAATAGTTGGTTTGCAGGAATACTTTGAAATTTTAGGTTTCACTTCATTTTCCCCTATAGGGATACATGCACATGGAACTCTAAATCAAACACGGTTTTTGCTGTGTGCTTGTAACTTGACTCATTCAACTAGTTCTCAGTGCACTCTCTATGCATTGTTCCCTGTTGAAGTAGCCCTAAGCAGAGGCAAGGAAAACACACTTTCTTTGGAAAGTATTCACCGAGCTTCCAAAAAACTCAGAGATTACGGAAACCTCAGCAAATATTTTGTCACCCTATCTTGTTGATACTTGGTAGGAAAAAGGTGTATACCAGTTGTGCTTGGCTGCACAAATTTTGTTCTGCTAGGTTGAAGCATTCCTTTGCAGGATGACTTTGAATATTTAGGTTTTACTACATTTTCCCCTCTAGGGATACATGCTTTTGAAAATCTAAATCAAACACGGTTTGTGCTAGATGCTTGAAACTTGACTCACTGAATGAATTCTCATTGTGCTCTCTACGCTTTGTTACCGGTTTATGTACCCCTAAGCAGAGCAAAGAAAAATAGACTTTCATTTGAACGTGTTTGTAGAGCATCCACAGAACTCAAGAGTTTACTGGACTCTCAGCAAATGTTTTTTCACCCGATCTTGTTGAAACTTGGCAGCAAAAATGAGTATATGGGTTGCACTTGGCAGCCCAAATTTCGTAATCTTATGTTGAAGAGTTCCTTTGCAGGAACACTTTGAATTTTTAGGTTTAACTTCTTTTTTCCCTATGTGAATACATGCATTTGGCATGATAAATCAAACACAGTTTGTGATACCTGTTTGAAACTTGGCTCACTCAATTAGTTCTCAGTGCACTCTCTATGCATTGTCCCCCGCTGAAGTATCCCCAAGCAGAGGCAAGGAAAATACGCTTTCTTATGTAAGTGTTTGCAGAGCTTCCACAAAACTCCCAAGTTTACTGGAATTTCAGCGAATATTTTTTCACTTGATCTTGTTGATCCTAGGTAAGAAAGATGAGTATACCAGTTGCATTTGCCTGTCAAAATTTCGTTCTTCTAAGTTGAAGCATGTGCTTTCAGGAAGACATTGCATTTGGTTGGTTTCTCTTCATTTTAACCTATAGGAATACATGCATTTGGAACTCTAAATCAAACACTGTTTGTGCTAGCTGCTTGAAGCTTGACTCACTCAATTAGTTCCTGGTGTACTCTCTGTGCTTTGTTCCCTGTTGAAGTGGTCCTAAGTGGAGGCGAGGAACATATGCTTTCCTTAGAAAGCATTTACAAAGCTTCAACAGAGCTCCAAGTTAACTGGAATCTCTGCAAATATTTACTCACCTGATCTTGATGACCCTTGTCAGGAAAGATGAGTATACCAGTTGCACGTAGCTACCCAAATGTCGTTCTTCTAGGTTGAAAAGTTCGTTTGCAGGAACACTTTGAATTTTTAGGTTTCACTTCACTTTTCCTTATAGGGACGTATGCATTTGGACTTATAAATCAAACACGGTTTATGCTAGCTGCTTGAAACTGAAACTCACTCAACTAGTTCTCAGTGCGATCTCTATGCTTTGTTTTCTGTTGAAGTAACCCTAAGCAGAGGCCAGGGAAAGAAACTTTCATTGGAAAGCATTTGCAGTGATTGCACAGAACTTTGAGTTTCCTGGAATCTCAGCAAATATTTTTTCACCCTAACTTGTTGTTAACTTGACAGGAAAGATAAGTAGACCGGTTGCATTTGGCTGCCCATATTTAGATCTTCTAGGTTGAATAGTTGGTTTGCAGGAATACTTTGAAATTTTAGGTTTCACTTCATTTTCCCCTATAGGGATACATGCATATGGAACTCTCAATCAAACACGGTTTTTGCTGTGTGCTTGTAACTTGACTCATTCAACTAGTTCTCAGTGCACTCTCTATGCATTGTTCCCTGTTGAAGTAGCCCTAAGCAGAGGCAAGGAAAACACACTTTCTTTGGAAAGTATTCACCGAGCTTCCAAAAAACTCAGAGATTACGGAAACCTCAGCAAATATTTTGTCACCCTATCTTGTTGATACTTGGTAGGAAAAAGGTGTATACCAGTTGCGCTTGGCTGCACAAATTTTGTTCTGCTAGGTTGAAGCATTCCTTTGCAGGATGACTTTGAACATTTAGGTTTTACTACATTTTCCCCTCTAGGGATACATGCTTTTGAAAATCTAAATCAAACACGGTTTGTGCTAGCTGCTTGAAACTTGACTCACTGAATGAATTCTCATTGTGCTCTCTACGCTTTGTTACCGGTTTATGTACCCCTAAGCAGAGCAAAGAAAAATAGACTTTCATTTGAACGTGTTTGTAGAGCATCCACAGAACTCAAGAGTTTACTGGACTCTCAGCAAATGTTTTTTCACCCGATCTTGTTGAAACTTGGCAGCAAAAATGAGTATATGGGTTGCACTTGGCAGCCCAAATTTCGTAATCTTATGTTGAAGAGTTCCTTTGCAGGAACACTTTGAATTTTTAGGTTTAACTTCTTTTTTCCCTATGTGAATACATGCATTTGGCATGCTAAATCAAACACAGTTTGTGATACCTGTTTGAAACTTGGCTCACTCAATTAGTTCTCAGTGCACTCTCTATGCATTGTCCCCCGCTGAAGTATCCCCAAGCAGAGGCAAGGAAAATACGCTTTCTTATGTAAGTGTTTGCAGAGCTTCCACAAAACTCCCAAGTTTACTGGAATTTCAGCGAATATTTTTTCACTTGATCTTGTTGATCCTAGGTAAGAAAGATGAGTATACCAGTTGCATTTGCCTGCCAAAATTTCGTTCTTCTAAGTTGAAGCATGTGCTTTCAGGAAGACATTGCATTGGGGGGGGGGGTTTCTCTTCTTTTTAACCTATAGGAATACATGCATTTGGAACTCGAAATCAAACACTGTTTGTGCTAGCTGCTTGAAGCTTGACTCACTCAATTAGTTCCTGGTGTTCTCTCTGTGCTTTGTTCCCTGTTGAAGTGGTCCTAAGTGGAGGCGAGGAACATACGCTTTCCTTAGAAAGCATTTGCAGAGCTTCAACAGAGCTCCAAGTGAACTGGAATCTCTGCAAATATTTACTCACCTGATCTTGATGACCCTTGTCAGGAAAGATGAGTATACCAGTTGCACGTAGCTACCCAAATGTCGTTCTTCTAGGTTGAAAAGTTCGTTTGCAGGAACACTTTGAATTTTTAGGTTTCACTTCACTTTTCCTTATAGGGACGTATGCATTTGGACTTATAAATCAAACACGGTTTATGCTAGCTGCTTGAAACTGAAACTCACTCAACTAGTTCTCAGTGCGATCTCTATCCTTTGTTTTCTGTTGAAGTAACCCTAAGCAGAGGCCAGGGAAAGAAACTTTCATTGGAAAGCATTTGCAGTGATTCCACAGAACTTTGAGTTTCCTGGAATCGCAGCAAATATTTTTTCACCCTAACTTGTTGTTAACTCGACAGGAAAGATAAGTATACCGGTTGCATTTGGCTGCCCAAATTTAGATCTTCTAGGTTGAATAGTTGGTTTGCAGGAATACTTTGAAATTTTAGGTTTCACTTCATTTTCCCCTATAGGGATACATGCATATGGAACTCTAAATCAAACACGGTTTTTGCTGTGTGCTTGTAACTTGACTCATTCAACTAGTTCTCAGTGCACTCTCTATGCATTGTTCCCTGTTGAAGTAGCCCTAAGCAGAGGCAAGGAAAACACACTTTCTTTGGAAAGTATTCACCGAGCTTCCAAAAAACTCAGAGATTACGGAAACCTCAGCAAATATTTTGTCACCCTATCTTGTTGATACTTGGTAGGAAAAAGGTGTATACCAGTTGCACTTGGCTGCACAAATTTTGTTCTGCTAGGTTGAAGCATTCCTTTGCAGGATGACTTTGAACATTTAGGTTTTACTACCTTTTCCCCTCTAGGGATACATGCTTTTGAAAATCTAAATCAAACACGGTTTGTGCTAGCTGCTTGAAACTTGACTCACTGAATGAATTCTCATTGTGCTCTCTACCCTTTGTTACCGGTTTATGTACCCCTAAGCAGAGCAAAGAAAAATAGACTTTCATTTGAACGTGTTTGTAGAGCATCCACAGAACTCAAGAGTTTACTGGACTCTCAGCAAATGTTTTTTCACCCGATCTTGTTGAAACTTGGCAGCAAAAATGAGTATATGGGTTGCACTTGGCAGCCCAAATTTCGTAATCTTATGTTGAAGAGTTCCTTTGCAGGAACACTTTGAACTTTTAGGTTTAACTTCTTTTTTCCCTATGTGAATACATGCATTTGGAATGCTAAATCAAACACAGTTTGTGATACCTGTTTGAAACTTGGCTCACTCAATTAGTTCTCAGTGCACTCTCTATGCATTGTCCCCCGCTGAAGTATCCCCAAGCAGAGGCAAGGAAAATACGCTTTCTTATGTAAGTGTTTGCAGAGCTTCCACAAAACTCCCAAGTTTACTGGAATTTCAGCGAATATTTTTTCACTTGATCTTGTTGATCCTAGGTAAGAAAGATGAGTATACCAGTTGCATTTGCCTGCCAAAATTTCGTTCTTCTAAGTTGAAGCATGTGCTTTCAGGAAGACATTGCATTGGGGGGGGGGGGTTTCTCTTCTTTTTAACCTATAGGAATACATGCATTTGGAACTCGAAATCAAACACTGTTTGTGCTAGCTGCTTGAAGCTTGACTCACTCAATTAGTTCCTGGTGTTCTCTCTGTGCTTTGTTCCCTGTTGAAGTGGTCCTAAGTGGAGGCGAGGAACATACGCTTTCCTTAGAAAGCATTTGCAGAGCTTCAACAGAGCTCCAAGTGAACTGGAATCTCTGCAAATATTTACTCACCTGATCTTGATGACCCTTGTCAGGAAAGATGAGTATACCAGTTGCACGTAGCTACCCAAATGTCGTTCTTCTAGGTTGAAAAGTTCGTTTGCAGGAACACTTTGAATTTTTAGGTTTCACTTCACTTTTCCTTATAGGGACGTATGCATTTGGACTTATAAATCAAACACGGTTTATGCTAGCTGCTTGAAACTGAAACTCACTCAACTAGTTCTCAGTGCGATCTCTATCCTTTGTTTTCTGTTGAAGTAACCCTAAGCAGAGGCCAGGGAAAGAAACTTTCATTGGAAAGCATTTGCAGTGATTCCACAGAACTTTGAGTTTCCTGGAATCGCAGCAAATATTTTTTCACCCTAACTTGTTGTTAACTCGACAGGAAAGATAAGTATACCGGTTGCATTTGGCTGCCCAAATTTAGATCTTCTAGGTTGAATAGTTGGTTTGCAGGAATACTTTGAAATTTTAGGTTTCACTTCATTTTCCCCTATAGGGATACATGCATATGGAACTCTAAATCAAAACACGGTTTTTGCTGTGTGCTTGTAACTTGACTCATTCAACTAGTTCTCAGTGCACTCTCTATGCATTGTTCCCTGTTGAAGTAGCCCTAAGCAGAGGCAAGGAAAACACACTTTCTTTGGAAAGTATTCACCGAGCTTCCAAAAAACTCAGAGATTACGGAAACCTCAGCAAATATTTTGTCACCCTATCTTGTTGATACTTGGTAGGAAAAAGGTGTATACCAGTTGCACTTGGCTGCACAAATTTTGTTCTGCTAGGTTGAAGCATTCCTTTGCAGATGACTTTGAACATTTAGGTTTTACTACCTTTTCCCCTCTAGGGATACATGCTTTTGAAAATCTAAATCAAACACGGTTTGTGCTAGCTGCTTGAAACTTGACTCACTGAATGAATTCTCATTGTGCTATCTACCCTTTGTTACCGGTTTATGTACCCCTAAGCAGAGCAAAGAAAAATAGACTTTCATTTGAACGTGTTTGTAGAGCATCCACAGAACTCAAGAGTTTACTGGACTCTCAGCAAATGTTTTTTCACCGATCTTGTTGAAACTTGGCAGCAAAATGAGTATATGGGTTGCACTTGGCAGCCCAAATTTCGTAATCTTAGGTTGAAGAGTTCCTTTGCAGGAACACTTTGAACTTTTAGGTTTAACTTCTTTTTTCCCTATGTGAATACATGCATTTGGAATGCTAAATCAAACACAGTTTGTGATACCTGTTTGAAACTTGGCTCACTCAATTAGTTCTCAGTGCACTCTCTATGCATTGTCCCCGCTGAAGTATCCCCAAGCAGAGGCAAGGAAAAATACGCTTTCTTATGTAAGTGTTTGCAGAGCTTCCACAAAACTCCCAAGTTTACTGGAATTTCAGCGAATATTTTTTCACTTGATCTTGTTGATCCTAGGTAAGAAAGATGAGTATACCAGTTGCATTTGCCTGCCAAAATTTCGTTCTTCTAAGTTGAAGCATGTGCTTTCAGGAAGACATTGCATTTGGGGCGGTTTCTCTTCATTTTAACCTATAGGAATACATGCATTTGGAACTCTAAATCAAACACTGTTTGTGCTAGCTGCTTGAAGCTTGACTCACTCAATTAGTTCCTGGTGTACTCTCTGTGCTTTGTTCCCTGTTGAAGTGGTCCTAAGTGGAGGCGAGGAACATACGCTTTCCTTAGAAAGCATTTACAGAGCTTCAACAGAGCTCCAAGTTAACTGGAATCTCTGCAAATATTTACTCAACTGATCTTGATGACCCTTGTCAGGAAAGATGAGGTATACCAGTTGCACGTAGCTACCCAAATGTCGTTCTTCTAGGTTGAAAAGTTCGTTTGCAGGAACACTTTGAATTTTTAGGTTTCACTTCACTTTTCCTTATAGGGACGTATGCATTTGGACTTATAAATCAAACACGGTTTATGCTAGCTGCTTGAAACTGAAACTCACTCAACTAGTTCTCAGTGCGATCTCTATGCTTTGTTTTCTGTTGAAGTAACCCTAAGCAGAGGCCAGGGAAAGAAACTTTCATTGGAAAGCATTTGCAGTGATTGCACAGAAATTTGAGTTTCCTGGAAACTCAGCAAATATTTTTTCACCCTAACTTGTTGTTAACTCGACTGGAAAGATAAGTATACCGGTTGCATTTGGCTGCCCAAATTTAGATCTTCTAGGTTGAATAGTTGGTTAGCAGGAATACTTTGAAATTTTAGGTTTCAATTCATTTTCCCCTATAGGGATACATGCATATGGAACTCTCAATCAAACACGGTTTTTGCTGTGTGCTTGTAACTTGACTCATTCAACTAGTTCTCAGTGCACTCTCTATGCATTGTTCCCTGTTGAAGTAGCCCTAAGCAGAGGCAAGGAAAACACACTTTCTTTGGAAAGTATTCACCGAGCTTCCAAAAAACTCAGAGATTACGGAAACCTCAGCAAATATTTTGTCACCCTATCTTGTTGATACTTGGTAGGAAAAAGGTGTATACCAGTTGTGCTTGGCTGCACAAATTTGTTCTGCTAGGTTGAAGCATTCCTTTTCAGGATGACTTTGAATATTTAGGTTTTACTACATTTTCCCCTCTAGGGATTCATGCTTTTGAAAATCTAAATCAAACACGTTTGTGCTAGCTGCTTGAAACTTGACTCACTAAATGAATTCTCATTGTGCTCTCTACGCTTTGTTACCGGTTTATGTACCCCTAAGCAGAGCAAAGAAAAATAGACTTTCATTTGAACGTGTTTGTAGAGCATCCACAGAACTCAAGAGTTTACTGGACTCTCAGCAAATGTTTTTTCACCCGATCTTGTTGAAACTTGGCAGCAAAATGAGTATATGGGTTGCACTTGGCAGCCCAAATTTCGTAATCTTATGTTGAAGAGTTCCTTTGCAGGAACACTTTGAATTTTTAGGTTTAACTTCTTTTTTCCCTATGTGAATACATGCATTTGGAATGCTAAATCAAACACAGTTTGTGATACCTGTTTGAAACTTGGCTCACTCAATTAGTTCTCAGTGCACTCTCTATGCATTGTCCCCCGCTGAAGTATCCCCAAGCAGAGGCAAGGAAAATACGCTTTCTTATGTAAGTGTTTGCAGAGCTTCCACAAAACTCCCAAGTTTACTGGAATTTCAGCGAATATTTTTTCACTTGATCTTGTTGATCCTAGGTAAGAAAGATGAGTATACCAGTTGCATTTGCCTGCCAAAATTTCGTTCTTCTAAGTTGAAGCATGTGCTTTAGGAAGACATTGCATTTGGGGGGGGGGGGGTTCTCTTCATTTTAACCTATAAGAATACATGCATTTGGAACTCTAAATCAAACACTGTTTGTGCTAGCTGCTTGAAGCTTGACTCACTCAATTAGTTCCTGGTGTACTCTCTGTGCTTTGTTCCCTGTTGAAGTGGTCCTAAGTGGACGCGAGGAACATACGCTTTCTTAGAAAGCATTTACAGAGCTTCAACAGAGCTCCAAGTGAACTGGAATCTCTGCAAATATTTACTCACCTGATCTTGATGACCCTTGTCAGGAAAGATGAGTATACCAGTTGCACTTAGCTACCCAAATGTCGTTCTTCTAGGTTGAAAAGTTCGTTTGCAGGAACACTTTGAATTTTAGGTTTCACTTCACTTTTCCTTATAGGGACGTATGCATTTGGACTTATAAATCAAACACGGTTTATGCTAGCTGCTTGAAACTGAAACTCACTCACCTAGTTCTCAGTGCGATCTCTATGCTTTGTTTTTCTGTTGAAGTAACCCTAAGCAGAGGCCAGGGAAAGAAACTTTCATTGGAAAGCATTTGCAGTGATTGCACAGAACTTTGAGTTTCCTGGAATCTCAGCAAATATTTTTTCACCCTAACTTGTTGTTAACTCGACAGGAATGATAAGTATACCGGTTGCATTTGGCTGCCCAAATTTTAGATCTTCTAGGTTGAATAGTTGGTTTGCAGGAATACTTTGAAATTTTAGGTTTCACTTCATTTTCCCCTATAGGGATACATGCATATGGAACTCTAAAATCAAACACGGTTTTTGCTGTGTGCTTGTAACTTGACTCATTCAACTAGTTCTCAGTGCACTCTCTATGCATTGTTCCCTGTTGAAGTAGCCCAAAGCAGAGGCAAGGAAAACACACTTTCTTTGGAAAGTATTCACCGAGCTTCCAAAAAACTCAGAGATTACGGAAACCTCAGCAAATATTTTGTCACCCTATCTTGTTGATACTTGGTAGGAAAAAGTGTTATACCAGTTTGCGCTTGGCTGCACAAATTTTGTTCTGCTAGGTTTGAAGCATTCCTTTGCAGGATGACTTTGAATATTTAGGTTTACTACATTTTCCCCTCTAGGGATACATGCTTTTGAAAATCTAAATCAAACACGGTTTGTGCTAGCTGCTTGAAACTTGACTCACTGAATGAATTCTCATTGTGCTCTCTATGCTTTGTTACCGGTTTATGTACCCCTAAGCAGAGCAAAGAAAAATAGACTTTCATTTGAACGTGTTTGTAGAGCATCCACAGAACTCAAGAGTTTACTGGACTCTCAGCAAATGTTTTTTTCACCCGATCTTGTTGAAACTTTTCAGCAAAAATGAGTATATGGGTTGCACTTGGCAGCCCAAATTTCGTAATCTTATGTTGAAGAGTTTCCTTTGCAGGAACACTTTGAATTTTTAGGTTTAACTTCTTTTTCCCTCTGTGAATACATGCATTTGGAATGCTAAATCAAACACAGTTTGTGATACCTGTTTGAAACTGGCTCACTAATTAGTTCTCAGTGCACTCTCTATGCATTGTCCCCCGCTGAAGTATCCCCAAGCAGAGGCAAGGAAAATACGCTTTCTTATGCAAGTGTTTGCAGAGCTTCCACAAAACTCCCAAGTTTACTGGAATTTCTGCGAATATTTTTTCACTTGATCTTGTTGATCCTAGGTAAAGAAAGATGAGTATACCAGTTGCAATTTGCCTGCCAAAATTTCGTTCTTCTAAGTTGAAGCTGTGCTTTCAGGAAGACATTGCATTTGGGGGGGGGGTTCTCTTCATTTTAACCTATAAGAATACATGCATTGGAACTCTAAATCAAACACTGTTTGTGCTAGCTGCTTGAAGCTTGACTCACTCAATTAGTTCCTGGTGTACTGTCTGTGCTTTGTTCCCTGTTGAAGTGGTCCTAAGTGGAGGTGAGGAAATACGCTTTCCTTAGAAAGCATTTACAGAGCTTCAACAGAGCTCCAAGTGAACTGGAATCTCTGCAAATATTTACTCACCTGATCTTGATGACCCTTGTCAGGAAAGATGAGTATACCAGTTGCACTTAGCTACCCAAATGTCATTCTTCTAGGTTGAAAAGTTCGTTTGCAGGAACACTTTGAATTTTTAGGTTTCACTTCACTTTTCCTTATAGGGACGTATGCATTTGGACTTATAAATCAAACACGGTTTATGCTAGCTGCTTGAAACTGAAACTCACTCAACTAGTTCTCAGTGCGATCTCTATGCTTTGTTTTCTGTTGAAGTAACCCTAAGCAGAGGCCAGGGAAAGAAACTTTCATGGAAAGCATTTGCAGTGATTGCACAGAACTTTGGGTTTCCTGGAATCTCAGCAAATATTTTTTCACCCTAACTTGTTGTTAACTCGACAGGAAAGATAAGTATACCGGTTGCATTTTGGCTGCCCAAATTTAGATCTTCTAGGTTGAATAGTTGGTTTGCAGGAATACTTTGAAATTTTAGGTTTCACTTCATTTTCCCTATAGGGATACATGCATATGGAACTCTCAATCAAACACGGTTTTTGCTGTGTGCTTGTAACTTGACTCATTCACTAGTTCTCAGTGCACTCTCTATGCATTGTTCCCCTGTTGAAGTAGCCCTAAGCAGAGGCAAGGAAAACACACTTTCTTTGGAAAGTATTCACCGAGCTTCCAAAAAACTCAGAGATTACGGAAACCTCAGCAAATATTTTGTCACCCTATCTTGTTGATACTTGGTAGGAAAAAGGTGTCTACCAGTTGCGCTTGGCTGCACAAATTTTGTTGTGCTAGGTTTAAGCATTCTTTGCAGGATGACTTTGAATATTTAGGTTTTACTACATTTTCCCCTCTAGGGGATACATGCTTTTGAAAATCTAAATCAAACACGGTTTGTGCTAGCTGCTTGAAACTTGACTCACTGAATGAATTCTCATTGTGCTCTCTGCGCTTCGTTGCCGTTATGTACCCCTAAGCAGAGCAAAGAAAAATAGACTTTCATTTGAACGTGTTTGTAGAGCATCCACAGAACTCAAGAGTTTACTGGACTCTCAGCAAATGTTTTTTTCACCCGATCTTGTTGAAACTTGGCAGCAAAAATGAGTATATGGGTTGCACTTGGCAGCCCAAATTTCGTAATCTTATGTTGAAGAGTTCCTTTGCAGGAACACTCCTGAATTTTTAGGTTTAACTTCTTTTTTCCCTATGTGAATACATGCATTTGGAATGCTAAATCAATCACAGTTTGTGATACCTGTTTGAAACTTGGCTCACTCAATTAGTTCTCAGTGCACTCTCTATGCATTTTCCCCGCTGAAGTATCCCCAAGCAGAGGCAAGGAAAATACGCTTTCTTATGTAAGTTGTTTGCAGAGCTCACAAAACTCCCAAGTTTACTGGAATTTCAGCGAATGTTTTTTCACTTGATCTTGTTGATCCTAGGTAAGAAAGATGAGTATACCAGTTGCATTTGCCTGCCAAAATTTCGTTCTTCTAAGTTGAAGCATGTGCTTTCAGGAAGACATTGCATTTGGGGGGGTTTCTCTTCTTTTAACCTATAGGAAACATGCATTTGGAACACTCAAATCAAACACTGTTTGTGCTAGCTGCTTGAAGCTTGACTCACTCAATTAGTTCCTGGTGTACTGTCTGTGCTTTGTTCCCTGTTGAAGTGGTCCTAAGTGGAGGCGAGGAACATACGCTTTCCTTAGAAAGCATTTACAGAGCTTCCACAGAGCTCCAAGTTAACTGGAATCTCTGCAAATATTTACTCACCTGATCTTGATGACCCTTGTCAGGAAAGATGAGTATACCAGTTGCACTTAGCTAAACAAATGTCGTTCTTCTAGGTTGAAAAGTTCGTTTGCAGGAACACTTTGAATTTTTAGGTTTCACTTCACTTTTCCTTAAAGGAACGTATGCATTTGGACTTATAAATCAAACACGGTTTATGCTAGCTGCTTGAACTGAAACTCACTCAACTAGTTCTCAGTGCGATCTCTATGCTTTGTTTCTGTTGAAGTAACCCTAAGCAGAGGCCAGGGAAAGAAACTTTCATTGGAAAGCATTTGCAGTGATTCCACAGAACTTTGAGTTTCCTGGAATCTCAGCAAATAATTTTTCACCCTAACTTGTTGTTAACTCGACAGGGAAAGATAAGTAGACCGGTTGCATTTGGCTGCCCGAATTTAGATCTTCTAGGTTGAATAGTTTGTTTGCAGGAATACTTTGAAATTTAGTTTCACTTCATTTTCCCCTATAGGGATACATGCACATGGAACTCTAAATCAACACGGTTTTTGCTGTGTGCTTGTAACTTGACTCATTCAAACTAGTTCTCAGTGCACTCTCTATGCATTGTTCCCTGTTGAAGTAGCCCTAAGCAGAGGCAAGGAAAACACACTTTCTTTGGAAAGTATTCACCGAGCTTCCAAAAAACTCAGAGATTACCGAAACCTCAGCAAATATTTTGTCACCCTATCTTGTTGATACTTGGTAGGAAAAGGGGTATACCAGTTGCGCTTGGCTGCACAAATTTTGTTCTGCTAGGTTGAAGCATTCCTTTGCAGGATGACTTTGAATATTTAGGTTTTACTACATTTTCCACTCTAGGGATACATGCTTTTGAAAATCTAAATCAAACACGGTTTGTGCTAGCTGCTTGAAACTTGACTCACTGAATGAATTCTCATGTGCTCTCTGCGCTTCGTTACCGGTTTATGTACCCCTAAGCAGAGCAAAGAAAAATAGACTTTCATTTGAACGTGTTTTGTAGAGCATCCACAGAACTCAAGAGTTTACTGGACTCTCAGCAAATGTTTTTTCACCCGATCTTGTTGAAACTTGGCAGCAAAAATGAGTATATGGGTGCACTTGGCAGCCCAAATTTCGTAATCTTATGTTGAAGAGTTCCTTTGCAGGAACACTTTGAATTTTTAGGTTTAACTTCTTTTTTCCCTATGTGAATACATGCATTTGGCATGCTAAATCAAACACAGTTTGTGATACCTGTTTTGAAACTTGGCTCACTCAATTAGTTTTCAGTGCACTCTCTATGCATTGTCCCCCGCTGAAGTATCCCCAAGCAGAGGCAAGGAAAATACACTTTCTTATGTAAGTGTTTGCAGAGCTTCCACAAAACTCCCAAGTTTATTGGAATTTCAGCGAATACTTTTTCACTTGATCTTGTTGATCCTAGGTAAGAAAGATGAGTATACCAGTTGCATTTTGCCTGCCAAAATTTCGTTCTTCTAAGTTGAAGCATGTGCTTTCAGGAAGACATTGCATTTGGGGGGGTTTCTCTTCATTTTAACCTATAGGAATACATGCATTTGGAACTCTAATCAAACACTGTTTGTGCTAGCTGCTTGAAGCTTGACTCACTCAATTAGTTCCTGGTGTACTCTCTGTGCTTTGTTCCCTGTTGAAGTGGTCCTAAGTGGAAGCGAGGTACATACGCTTTCCTTAGAAAGCATTTACAGAGCTTCAACAGAGCTCCAAGTGACTGGAATCTCTGCAAATATTTACTCACCTGATCTTGATGACCCTTGTCAGGAAAGATGAGTATACCAGTTGCACTTAGCTACCCAAATGTCGTTCTTCTAGGTTGAAAAGTTCGTTTGCAGGAACCACTTTGAATTTTTAGGTTTCACTTCACTTTTCCTTATAGGGACGTATGCATTTGGACTTATAAATCAAACACGGTTTATGCTAGCTGCTTGAAACTGAAACTCACCAACTAGTTCTCAGTGCGATCTCTATGCTTTGTTTTCTGTTGAAGTAACCCTAAGCAGAGGCCAGGGAAAAGAAACTTTCATTGGAAAGCATTTTGCAGTGATTCCACAGAACTTTGAGTTTCCTGGAAATCGAGCAAATATTTTTCACCCTATATTGTTGTTAACTCGACAGAAAAGATAAGTATACCGGTTGCATTTGGCTGCCCAAATTTAGATCTTCTAGGTTGAATAGTTGGTTTGCAGGAATACTTTGAAATTTTAGGTTTCACTTCATTTTTCCCCTATAGGGATACATGCATATGGAACTCTAAATCAACCACGGTTTTTGCTGTGTGCTTGTAACTTGACTCATTCAACTAGTTCTCAGTGCACTCTCTATGCATTGTTCCCTGTTGAAGTAGCCCTAAGCAGAGGCAAGGAAAACACACTTTCTTTGGAAAGTATTCACCGAGCTTCCAAAAAAACTCAGAGATTACGGAAACCTCAGCAAATATTTTGTCACCCTATCTTGTTGATACTTGGTAGGAAAAAGGTGTATACCAGTTGTGCTTGGCTGCACAAATTTTGTTCTGCTAGGTTGAAGCATTCCTTGCAGGATGACTTTGAATATTTAGGTTTTTACTACATTTTCCCCTCTAGGATACATGCTTTTGAAAATCTAAATCAAACACGGTTTGTGCTAGCTGCTTGAAACTTGACTCACTGAATGAATTCTCATTGTGCTCTCTACGCTTCGTTACCGGTTTATGTACCACTAAGCAGAGCAAAGAAAAATAGACTTTCATTTGAACGTGTTTGTAGAGCATCCACAGAACTCAAGAGTTTACTGGACTCTCAGCAAATGTTTTTTCACCCGACCTTGTTGAAACTTGGCAGCAAAAATGAGTATATGGGTTGCACTTGGCAGCCCAAATTTCGTAATCTTATGTTGAAGAGTTCCTTTGCAGGAACACTTTGAATTTTTAGGTTTAACTTCTTTTTTCCCTATGTGAATACATGCATTTGGAATGCTAAATCAAACACAGTTTGTGATACCTGTTTGAAACTTGGCTCACTCAATTAGTTCTCAGTGCACTCTCTATGCATTGTCCCCCGCTGAAAGTATCCCCAAGCAGAGGCAAGGAAAATACGCTTTCTTATGTAAGTGTTTGCAGAGCTTCCACAAAACTCCCAAGTTTACTGGAACTTTCAGCGAATATTTTTTCACTTGATCTTCTTGATCCTAGGTAAGAAAGATGAGTATACCAGTTGCATTTGCCTGCCAAAATTTCGTTCTTCTAAGTTGAAGCATGTGCTTTCAGGAAGACATTGCATTTGGGGGGGTTTCTTCATTTTAACCTATAGGAATACATGCATTTGGAACTCTAAATCAAACACTGTTTGTGCTAGCTGCTTGAAGCTTGACTCACTCAATTAGTTCCTGGTGTACTCTCTGTGCTTTGTTCCTGTTGAAGTGGTCCTAAGTGGAGGCGAGGAACATACGCTTTCCTTAGCAAGCATTTACAGAGCTTCAACAGAGCTCCAAGTGAACTGGAATCTCTGCAAATATTTACTCACCTGATCTTGATGACCCTTGTCAGGAAAGATGAGTATACCAGTTGCACTTAGCTACCCAAATGTCGTTCTTCTAGGTTGAAAAGTTCGTTTGCAGGAACACTTTGAATTTTTAGGTTTCACTTCACTTTTCCTTATAGGGACGTATGCATTTGGACTTATAAATCAAACACGGTTTATGCTAGCTGCTTGAAACTGAAACTCACTCAACTAGTTCTCAGTGCGATCTCTTGCTTTGTTTTTCTGTTGAAGTAACCCTAAGCAGAGGCCCAGGGAAAGAAACTTTCATTGGAAAGCATTTGCAGTGATTCCACAGAACTTTGAGTTCCTGGAATCTCAGCAAATATTTTTTCACCCTAACGTGTTGTTTAACTCGACAGGAAAGATAAGTATACCGGTTGCATTTGGCTGCCCAAATTTTGATCTTCTAGGTTGAATAGTTGGTTTGCAGGAATACTTTGAAATTTTAGGGTTTCACTTCATTTTCCCCTATAGGGATATCATGCATATGGAACTCTAAATCAAACACGGTTTTTGCTGTGTGCTTGTACTTGACTCATTCAACTAGTTCTCAGTGCACTCTCTATGCATTGTTCCCTGTTGAAGTAGCCCTAAGCAGAGGCAAGGAAAACACACTTTCTTTGGAAAGTATTCACCGAGCTTCCAAAAAACTCAGAGATTACGGAAACCTCAGCAAATATTTTGTCACCCTATCTTGTTGGTACTTGGTAGGAAAAAGGTGTATACCAGTTGCGCTTGGCTGCACAAATTTTTGTTCTGCTTGGTTGAAGCATTCCTTTGCAGGATGACTTTGAATATTTAGGTTTTACTACATTTTCCCCTCTAGGGATACATGCTTTTGAAAATCTAAATCAAACACGGTTTGTGCTAGCTGCTTGAAACTTGACTCACTGAATGAATTCTCATTGTGCTCTCTACGCTTTGTTACCGGTTTATGTACCCCTAAGCAGAGCAAAGAAAAATAGACTTTCATCTGAACGTGTTTGTAGAGCATCCCACAGAACTCAAGAGTTTACTGGAACTCTCAGCAAATGTTTTTTCCACCCGATCGAAACTTGGCAGCAAAAATGAGTATATGGGTTGCACTTGGCAGCCCAAATTTCGTAATCTTATGTTGAAGAGTTCCTTTGCAGGAACACTTTGAATTTATAGGTTTAACTTCTTTTTTCCCTATGTGAATACATGCATTTGGAATGCTAAATCAAACACAGTTTGTGATACCTGTTTGAAACTTGGCTCACTCAATTAGTTCTCAGTGCACTCTCTATGCATTGTCCCCCGCTGAAGTATCCCCAAGCAGAGGCAAGGAAAATACGCTTTCTTATGTAAGTGTTTGCAGAGCTTCCACAAAACTCCCAAGTTTACTGGAATTTCAGCGAATATTTTTTCACTTGATCATGTTGATCCTAGGTAAGAAAGATGAGTATACCAGTTGCATTTGCCTGCCAAAATTTCGTTCTTCTAAGTTGAAGCATGTGCTTTCAGGAAGACATTGCATTTGGGGGGGTTTCTCTTCATTTTAACCTATAGGAATACATGCATTTGGAACTCTAAATCAAACACTGTTTGTGCTAGCTGCTTGAAGCTTGACTCACTCAATTAGTTCCTGGTGTACTCTCTGTGCTTTGTTCCCTGTTGAAGTGGTCCTAAGTGGAGGCGAAGGAACATATGCTTTCCTTAGAAAGCATTGACAGAGCTTCAACAGAGCTCCAAGTGAACTGGAATCTCTGCAAATATTTACTCACCTGATCTTGATGACCCTTGTCAGGAAAGATGAGTATACCAGTTGCACTTAGCTAAACAAATGTCGTTCTTCTAGGTTGAAAAGTTCGTTTGCAGGAACACTTTGAATTTTTAGGTTTCACTTCACTTTTCCTTACAGGGACGTATGCATTTGGACTTATAAATCAAACACGGTTTATGCTAGCTGCTTGAAACTGAAACTCACTCAACTAGTTCTCAGTGCGATCTCTATGCTTTGTTTTCTGTTGAAGTAACCCTAAGCAGAGGCCAGGGAAAGAAACTTTCATTGGAAAGCATTTGCAGTGATTCCACAGAACTTTGAGTTTCCTGGAATCTCAGCAAATATTTTTTCACCCTAACTTGTTGTTAACTCGATAGGAAAGATAAGTAGAAAGGTTGCATTTGGCTGCCCAAATTTAGATCTTCTAGGTTGAATAGTTGGTTTGCAGGAATACTTTGAAATTTTAGGTTTCACTTCATTTTCCCCTATAGGGATACATGCATATGGAACTCTAAATCAAACACGGTTTTTGCTGTGTGCTTGTAACTTGACTCATTCAACTAGTTCTCAGTGCACTCTCTATGCATTGTTCCCTGTTGAAGTAGCCCTAAGCAGAGGCAAGGAAAACACACTTTCTTTGGAAAGTATTCACCGAGCTTCCAAAAAACTCAGAGATTACGGAAACCTCAGCAAATATTTTGTCACCCTATCTTGTTGATACTTGGTAGGAAAAAGGTGTATACCAGTTGCGCTTGGCTGCACAAATTTTGTTCTGCTAGGTTGATGCATTCCTTGGCAGGATGACTTTGAATATTTAGGTTTTACTACATTTTCCCCTCTAGGGATACATGCTTTTGAAAATCTAAATCAAACACGGTTTGTGCTAGCTGCTTGAAACTTGACTCACTGAATGAATTCTCATTGTGCTCTCTACGCTTTGTTACCGGTTTATGTACCCCTAAGCAGAGCAAAGAAAAATAGACTTTCATCTGAACGTGTTTGTAGAGCATCCACAGAACTCAAGAGTTTACTGGACTCTCAGCAAATGTTTTTTCACCCGATCTTGTTGAAACTTGGCAGCAAAAATGAGTATATGGGTTGCACTTGGCAGCCCAAATTTCGTAATCTTATGTTGAAGAGTTCCTTTGCAGGAACACTTTGAATTTTTATATTTAACTTCTTTTTTCCCTATGTGAATACATGCATTTGGAATGCTAAATCAAACACAGTTTGTGATACCTGTTTGAAACTTGGCTCACTCAATTAGTTCTCAGTGCACTCTCTATGCATTGTCCCCCGCTGAAGTATCCCCAAGCAGAGGCAAGGAAAATACGCTTTCTTATGTAAGTGTTTGCAGAGCTTCCACAAAACTCCCAAGTTTACTGGAATTTCAGCGAATATTTTTTCACTTGATCTTGTTGATCCTAGGTAAGAAAGATGAGTATACCAGTTGCATTTGCCTGCCAAAATTTCGTTCTTCTAAGTTGAAGCATGTGCTTTCAGGAAGACATTGCATTTGGGGGGGTTTCTCTTCATTTTAACCTATAGGAATACATGCATTTGGAACTCTAAATCAAACACTGTTTGTGCTAGCTGCTTGAAGCTTGACTCACTCAATTAGTTCCTGGTGTACTCTCTGTGCTTTGTTCCCTGTTGAAGTGGTCCTAAGTGGAGGCGAGGAACATACACTTTCCTTAGAAAGCATTTACAGAGCTTCAACAGAGCTCCAAGTGAACTGGAATCTCTGCAAATATTTACTCACCTGATCTTGATGACCCTTGTCAGGAAAGATGAGTATACCAGTTGCACTTAGCTACCCAAATGTCGTTCTTCTAGGTTGAAAAGTTCGTTTGCAGGAACACTTTGAATTTTTAGGTTTCACTTCACTTTTCCTTATAGGGACGTATGCATTTGGACTTATAAATCAAACACGGTTTATGCTAGCTGCTTGAAACTGAAACTCACTCAACTAGTTCTCAGTGCGATCTCTATGCTTTGTTTTCTGTTGAAGTAACCCTAAGCAGAGGCCAGGGAAAGAAACATTCATTGGAAAGCATTTGCAGTGATTCCACAGAACTTTGAGTTTCCTGGAATCTCAGCAAATATTTTTTCACCCTAACTTGTTGTTAACTCGACAGGAAAGATAAGTATACCGGTTGCATTTGGCTGCCCAAATTTAAATCTTCTAGGATGAATAGTTCTTTTGCAGGAATACTTTGAAATTTTAGGTTTCACTTCATTTTCCCCTATAGGGATACATGCACATGGAACTCTAAATCAAACACGGTTTTTGCTGTGTGCTTGTAACTTGACTCATTCAACTAGTTCTCAGTGCACTCTCTATGCATTGTTCCCTGTTGAAGTAGTCCTAAGCAGAGGCAAGGAAAACACACTTTCTTTGGAAAGTATTCACCGAGCTTCCAAAAAACTCAGAGATTACGGAAACCTCAGCACATATTTTGTCACCCTATCTTGTTGATACTTGGTAGGAAAAAGGTGTATACCAGTTGCGCTTGGCTGCACAAATTTTGTTCTGCTAGGTTGAAGCATTCCTTTGCAGGATGACTTTGAATATTTAGGTTTTACTACATTTTCCCCTCTAGGGATACATGCTTTTGAAAATCTAAATCAAACACGGTTTGTGCTAGCTGCTTGAAACTTGATTCACTGAATGAATTCTCATTGTGTTCTCTACGCTTTGTTACCGGTTTATGTACCCCTAAGCAGAGCAAAGAAAAATAGACTTTCATTTGAACGTGTTTGTAGAGCATCCACAGAACTCAAGAGTTTACTGGACTCTCAGCAAATGTTTTTTCACCCGATCTTGTTGAAACTTGGCAGCAAAAATGAGTATATGGGTTGCACTTGGCAGCCCAAATTTCGTAATCTTATGTTGAAGAGTTCCTTTGCAGGAACACTTTGAATTTTTAGGTTTAACTTCTTTTTTCCCTATGTGAATACATGCATTTGGAATGCTAAATCAAACACAGTTTGTGATACCTGTTTGAAACTTGGATCACAATTAGTTCTCCGTGCACTCTCTATGCATTGTTCCCAGCTGAAGTATCCCCAAGCAGAGGCAAGGAAAATACGCTTTCTTATGTAAGTATTTGCAGAGCTTCCACAAAACTCCCAAGTTTACTGGAATTTCAGCGAATATTTTTTCACTTGATCTTGTTGATCCTAGGTAAGAAAGATGAGTATACCAGTTGCATTTGCCTGCCAAAATTTCGTTCTTCTAAGTTGAAGCATGTGCTTTCAGGGAGACATTGCATTTGGGGGGTTTCTCTTCATTTTCACCTATAGGAATACATGCATTTGGAACTCTAAATCAAACACTGTTTGTGCTAGCTGCTTGAAGCTTGACTCACTCAATTAGTTCCTGGTGTACTGTCTGTGCTTTGTTCCCTGTTGAAGTGGTCCTAAGTGGAGGCGAGGAACATACGCTTTCCTTAGAAAGCATTGACA
>NW_027287813.1:0-57352 GCF_047511675.1 Marmota flaviventris | reverse complement strand
TCTTTGCTGCCAAGTATCATCAAGATCGGGTGAAAAAATTTTGCTGAGATTCCAGTAAACTCAGAGTTCTGTGGAAGCTCTGCAAACACTTTAAAATGAAAGTCTATTTACCTTGCCTCTGCTTAGGGCTACTTCAACAGGAAACAAAGCATAGAGAGTGCACTGAGAACTAACTGAGTGAGTCAAGTTTCATGCAGCTAGTACAAACCGCGTTTGAGTTAGAGTTCCAAAGGCATGTATCCCTCTAGCGGAAAATGTAGTAATACCTAACTAATCAAAGGCATGTTGCAAAGGAATGATTCAACCTTGCAGAACAAAATTTGTGCTGCCAAGAGCAACTGGTATACAATTTTTTCTACCAAGTATCAACAAGTTCGGGTTAATAAATATTTGCTGAGATTCCAGTAAACTCAGAGTTCTGTGGAATCTCTGCAATCACTTTAAAATGGAAGTATATTTTCCTTGCCTCTGTTTAGGGCTACTTCAACAGGAAACAAAGCATGGAGAGTGCACTGAGAACTAACTGAGTGAGTCAAGTTTCATGCAGCTAGTACAAACCGCGTTTGAGTTAGAGTTCCAAAAGCATGTATCCCTCTAGGGGAAAATGTAGTAAAACCTAACTAATCAAAGTCGTCTTCCAAAGGAATGATTCAACCTAGCAGAACAAAATTTGTGCTGCCAAGAGCAACTTGTATACACATTTTTTCTACCAAGTATCAACAAGTTCGGGTGAATAAATATTTGCTGAGATTCCAGTAAACTCAGAGTACTGTGGAAGCTTTGCAAATGCTTTCAAATGAAAGTGTATGTTCCTTGCCTCTGCTTAGAGCTACTACCACAGGGAAAAATTCATAGAGAACACACTGAGAACTAATTGAGTGAGTCAAGTTTATAGAAACTAGCACAAACAGTGTTTGATATACAGTTCCAAATGCATGTATCCCTATAAGGGAAAAGGAAGTGAAACTGAAAATTCAAAGTGCTAATGCAATCGAAACCTTTCAACCCTGAAGAACGAAATTCGGGCAGCCAAGTGAAACCAGTATACTCATCTTTCCTGCCAAGTATCATCAAAGATCGGGTGAAAAAATTTTGCTGAGATTCCAGTAAACTCAGAGTTCTTGGTAAGCTCTGCAAACACTTTTAAATGAAAGTCTATATTCCTTGCCTCTGCTTAGGGCTACTTCAACAGGAAACAAAGCATAGAGAGTGCACTGAGAACTAACTGAGTGAGTCAAGTTTCATGCAGCTAATACAAACCGTGTTTGAGTTAGAGTTCCAAAAGCATGTATCCCTCTAGGGGAAAATGTAGTAAAACCTAACTAATCAAAGTCATCTTGCAAAGGAATGATTCAACCTAGCAGAACAAAATTTGTGCTGCCAAGAGCAACTGGTAAACACATTTTTTCTACCAAGTATCAACAAGTTCGGGTGAATAAATATTTGCTGAGATTCCAGCAAACTCAGAGTTCTGTGGAAGCTCTGCAAACACTTTTAAATGAAAGTCTATTTTCCTTGCCTCTGCTTAGGGCTACTTCCACAGGAAACAAAGCATAGAGAGTGCACTGAGAACTTACTGTGTGAGTCAAGTTTCATGCATCTAGTACAAACCGTGTTTGAGTTAGAGTTCCAAAAGCATACATCCCTCTAGGGGAAAATGTAGTAAAACCTAATTAATCAAAGTCATCTTGCAAAGGAATGATTCAACCTAGCAGAACAAAATTTGTGCTGCGAAGAACAACTGGTATATATATTTTTTCTACTTAGTATCAACAGGTTCGGGTGAATATATATTTGCTGAGATTCCAGTAAACTCAGAGTTCTGTGGAAGCTTTGCAAATGCTTTCAAATGAAAGTGTATGTTCCTTGCCTCTGCGTAGAGCTACTAGCACAGGGAACAAAGCATAGAGAGCACACCGAGAACTAATTGAGTGAGTCATGTTTGAAGAAGCTAGCACAAACCGTGTTTGATATACAGTTCCAAATGCATGTATCCCTATAAGGGAATAGGAAGTGAAACTGAAAATTCAAAGTGCTCCTGTAAACGAACGCTTCAACCCTGAAGAACAAAATTCGGGCAGCCAAATGAAACCAGTATATTCATGTTTGCTGCCAAGTATCATCAAGATCGGGTGAAAAAATTTTGCTGAGATTCCAGTAAACTCAGAGTTCTGTGGAAGCTCTGCAAACAATTAAACATTAAAGGATATTTTCCTTGCCTCCGCTTAGGGCTACTTCAACAGGAAACAAAGCATAGAGAGTGCACGGAGAAGTAACTGAGTGAGTCAAGTTTCATGCAGCTAGTACAAACCGCGTTTGAGTTAGAGTTCCAAAAGTATGTATCCCTCTAGGGGAAAATGTAGTAAAAACTAACTAATCAAAGTCGTCTTCCAAAGGAATGACTCAACCTACCAGAACAAAATTTGTGCTGCCAAGAGCAACAAGTATACACATTTTTTTCTACCAAGTATCAAAAACTTGGGTGAATAAATATTTGCTGAGCTTCCTGTAAACTCAGAGATCTGTGGAAGCTCTGCAAACACTTTAAAATGAAAGTATATTTTCCTTGCCTCTGCTTAGAGCTACTACCACAGGGAAAAAAGCATAGAGAGCACACCGAGAACTAATTGAGTGAGTCATGTTTGAAGAAGCTAGCACAAACCGTGTTTGATATACAGTTCCAAATGCATGTATCCCTTTAAGGGAAAAGGAAGTGAAACTGAAAATCAAAGTGCTCCTGCAAACGAACGCTTCAACCCTGAAGATTGAAATTTGGGCAGCCAAGTGAAACCAGTATACTCATCTTTGCTGCCAAGTATCATCAAGTTCGGGTGAAAACATTTTTGCTGAGAATCCAGTAAACTCAGAGTTCTGTGGAAGCTTTGCAAATGCTTGCAAATGAAAGTGTATGTTCCTTGCCTCTGCTTAGAGCTACTACCACAGGAACAAAGCATAGAGAGCACACCGAGAACTAATTGAGTGAGTCAAGTTTGAAGAAGCTAGCACAAACCGTGTTTGATATACAGTTCCAAATGCATGTATCCCTATAAGGGAAAAGGCAGTGAAACTGAAAATTCAAAGTGCTAATGCAAACGAAGGCTTCAACCCTGAAGAACGAAATTCGGGCAGCCAAGTGAAACCAGTATAGTCATCTTTGCTGCCAAGTATCATCAAGATCGGGTAAAAAAAGTTGGCTGAGATTCCAGTAAACTCAGAGTTCTGCGGAAGCTTTGCAAATGCTTTCAAATGAAAGTGTATGTTCCTTGACCATGCTTAGAGCTACTACCACAGGGAACAAAGCATAGAGAGCACACCGAGAACTAATTGAGTCAGTCAAGTTTGAAGAAGCTAGCACAAACCGTGACTGATATACAGTTACAAATGCTTGTATCCCTATAAGGGAAAAGGCAGTGAAACTGAAAATACAAAGTGCTCCTGCAAATGAACGCTTCAACCCTGAAGAACGCAATTCATGCAACCAAGTGAAACCAGTATAGTCATCTTTGCTGCCAAGTATCATCAAGATCGGGTGAAAGAATTTTGCTGAGATTCCAGTAAACTCAGAGTTCTGTGGAAGCTCTGCAAACACTTTAAAATGAAAGTCTATTTACCTTGCCTCTGCTTAGGGCTACTTCAACAGGAAACAAAGCATAGAGAGTGCACTGAGAACTAACTGAGTGAGTCAAGTTTCATGCAGCTAATACAAACCGCGTTTGAGTTAGAGTTCCAAAAGCATGTATCCCTATAGGGGAAAATGTAGTAAAACCTAACTAATCAAAGTCATCTTGCAAAGGAATGATTCAACCTAGCAGAACAAAATTTGTGCTGCAAAGAGCAACTGGTATACACATTTTTTCAACCAAGTATCACAAGTTCGGGTGAATAAATATTTGATGAGCTTCCAGTAAACTCAGAGTTCTGTGGGAACTCTGCAAACACATTAAAATGAAAGTATATTTTACTTGCCTCTGCTTAGGGCTATTTCAACAGGAAACAAAGCATAGAGTTTGCACTGAGAACCAACTGAGTGAGTCAAGTTTCATGCACCTAGTACAAACCGCGTTTGAGTTAGAGTTCCAAAAGCATGTACCCTATAGGGGAAAATGTAGTAACACCTAACTAATCAACGTCATCTTCCAAAGGAATGATTCAACCTAGCAGAACAACATTTGTGCTGCCAGGAGCAACTGGTATACACATTTTTTCTACCAAGTATCAACAAGTTCGGGTGAATAAATATTTGCTGAGATTCCAGTAAACTCAGAGTTCTGTGGAAGCTTTGCAAATGCTTTCAAATGAAAGTGTATGTTCCTTGCCTCTGCTTAGAGCTACTACCACAGGGAACAAAGCATACAGAGCACACCGAGAACTAATTGAGTGAGTCAAGTTTGAAGAAACTAGCACAAACAGTGTTTGATATACAGTTCCAAATGCATGTATCCCTATAAGGGAAAAGGAAGTGAAACTGAAAATTCAAAGTGCCAATGCAATCCAACATTTCAACGCTGAAGAACGAAATTCGGGCAGCCAAGTGAAACCAGTATACTCATCTTTGCTGCCAAGTATCATCAAGATCGGGTGAAAAAATTTTGCTGAGATTCCAGTAAACTCAGAGTTCTGTGGAAGCTCTGCAAACACTTTAAAATGAAAGTCTATTTACCTTGCCTCTGCTTAGGGCTACTTCAACAGGAAACAAAGCATAGAGAGTGCACTGAGAACTAACTGAGTGAGTCAAGTTTCATGCAGCTAGTACAAACCGCGTTTGAGTTAGAGTTCCAAAGGCATGTATCCCTCTAGCGGAAAATGTAGTAATACCTAACTAATCAAAGGCATGTTGCAAAGGAATGATTCAACCTTGCAGAACAAAATTTGTGCTGCCAAGAGCAACTGGTATACAATTTTTTCTACCAAGTATCAACAAGTTCGGGTTAATAAATATTTGCTGAGATTCCAGTAAACTCAGAGTTCTGTGGAATCTCTGCAATCACTTTAAAATGGAAGTATATTTTCCTTGCCTCTGTTTAGGGCTACTTCAACAGGAAACAAAGCATGGAGAGTGCACTGAGAACTAACTGAGTGAGTCAAGTTTCATGCAGCTAGTACAAACCGCGTTTGAGTTAGAGTTCCAAAAGCATGTATCCCTCTAGGGGAAAATGTAGTAAAACCTAACTAATCAAAGTCGTCTTCCAAAGGAATGATTCAACCTAGCAGAACAAAATTTGTGCTGCCAAGAGCAACTTGTATACACATTTTTTCTACCAAGTATCAACAAGTTCGGGTGAATAAATATTTGCTGAGATTCCAGTAAACTCAGAGTACTGTGGAAGCTTTGCAAATGCTTTCAAATGAAAGTGTATGTTCCTTGCCTCTGCTTAGAGCTACTACCACAGGGAAAAATTCATAGAGAACACACTGAGAACTAATTGAGTGAGTCAAGTTTATAGAAACTAGCACAAACAGTGTTTGATATACAGTTCCAAATGCATGTATCCCTATAAGGGAAAAGGAAGTGAAACTGAAAATTCAAAGTGCTAATGCAATCGAACCTTTCAACCCTGAAGAACGAAATTCGGGCAGCCAAGTGAAACCAGTATACTCATCTTTCCTGCCAAGTATCATCAAGATCGGGTGAAAAAATTTTGCTGAGATTCCAGTAAACTCAGAGTTCTTGGTAAGCTCTGCAAACACTTTTAAATGAAAGTCTATATTCCTTGCCTCTGCTTAGGGCTACTTCCACAGGAAACAAAGCATAGAGTGTGCACTGAGAACTAACTAAGTTAGTCAAGTTTCATGCAGCTAGTACAAACCGCGTTTGAGTTAGAGTTCCAAAGGCATGTATCCCTCTAGGGGAAAATGTAGTAAAACCTAACTAATCAAAGGCATCTTGTAAAGGAATGATTCAACGTAGCAGAACAAAATTTGTGCTGCCAAGAGCAACTGGTATACACATTTTTTCTCCCAAGTATCAACAAGTTCGGGAGAATAAATATTTGCTGAGCTTCCAGTAAACTCAGAATTCTGTGGAAACTTTGCAAATGCTTTCAAATGAAAGTGTATGTTCCTTGCCTCTGCTTAGAGCTACTACCACAGGGAAAAAAGCATAGAGAGCACACCGAGAACTAATTGAGTGAGTCATGTTTGAAGAAGCTAGCACAAACCGTGTTTGATATACAGTTCCAAATGCATGTATCCCTTTAAGGGAAAAGGAAGTGAAACTGAAAATCAAAGTGCTCCTGCAAACGAACGCTTCAACCCTGAAGATTGAAATTTGGGCAGCCAAGTGAAACCAGTATACTCATCTTTGCTGCCAAGTATCATCAAGTTCGGGTGAAAACATTTTGCTGAGAATCCAGTAAACTCAGAGTTCTGTGGAAGCTTTGCAAATGCTTGCAAATGAAAGTGTATGTTCCTTGCCTCTGCTTAGAGCTACTACCACAGGGAACAAAGCATAGAGAGCACACCGAGAACTAATTGAGTGAGTCAAGTTTGAAGAAGCTAGCACAAACCGTGTTTGATATACAGTTCCAAATGCATGTATCCCTATAAGGGAAAAGGCAGTGAAACTGAAAATTCAAAGTGCTAATGCAAACGAAGGCTTCAACCCTGAAGAACGAAATTCGGGCAGCCAAGTGAAACCAGTATAGTCATCTTTGCTGCCAAGTATCATCAAGATCGGGTAAAAAAAGTTGGCTGAGATTCCAGTAAACTCAGAGTTCTGCGGAAGCTTTGCAAATGCTTTCAAATGAAAGTGTATGTTCCTTGACCATGCTTAGAGCTACTACCACAGGGAACAAAGCATAGAGAGCACACCGAGAACTAATTGAGTCAGTCAAGTTTGAAGAAGCTAGCACAAACCGTGACTGATATACAGTTACAAATGCTTGTATCCCTATAAGGGAAAAGGCAGTGAAACTGAAAATACAAAGTGCTCCTGCAAATGAACGCTTCAACCCTGAAGAACGCAATTCATGCAACCAAGTGAAACCAGTATAGTCATCTTTGCTGCCAAGTATCATCAAGATCGGGTGAAAGAATTTTGCTGAGATTCCAGTAAACTCAGAGTTCTGTGGAAGCTCTGCAAACACTTTAAAATGAAAGTCTATTTACCTTGCCTCTGCTTAGGGCTACTTCAACAGGAAACAAAGCATAGAGAGTGCACTGAGAACTAACTGAGTGAGTCAAGTTTCATGCAGCTAATACAAACCGCGTTTGAGTTAGAGTTCCAAAAGCATGTATCCCTATAGGGGAAAATGTAGTAAAACCTAACTAATCAAAGTCATCTTGCAAAGGAATGATTCAACCTAGCAGAACAAAATTTGTGCTGCAAAGAGCAACTGGTATACACATTTTTTCAACCAAGTATCACAAGTTCGGGTGAATAAATATTTGATGAGCTTCCAGTAAACTCAGAGTTCTGTGGGAACTCTGCAAACACATTAAAATGAAAGTATATTTTACTTGCCTCTGCTTAGGGCTATTTCAACAGGAAACAAAGCATAGAGTTTGCACTGAGAACCAACTGAGTGAGTCAAGTTTCATGCACCTAGTACAAACCGCGTTTGAGTTAGAGTTCCAAAAGCATGTACCCTATAGGGGAAAATGTAGTAACACCTAACTAATCAACGTCATCTTCCAAAGGAATGATTCAACCTAGCAGAACAACATTTGTGCTGCCAGGAGCAACTGGTATACACATTTTTTCTACCAAGTATCAACAAGTTCGGGTGAATAAATATTTGCTGAGATTCCAGTAAACTCAGAGTTCTGTGGAAGCTTTGCAAATGCTTTCAAATGAAAGTGTATGTTCCTTGCCTCTGCTTAGAGCTACTACCACAGGGAACAAAGCATACAGAGCACACCGAGAACTAATTGAGTGAGTCAAGTTTGAAGAAACTAGCACAAACAGTGTTTGATATACAGTTCCAAATGCATGTATCCCTATAAGGGAAAGGGAAGTGAAACTGAAAATTGAAAGTGCTAATGCAATCCAACATTTCAACGCTGAAGAACGAAATTCGGGCAGCCAAGTGAAACCAGTATACTCATCTTTGCTGCCAAGTATCATCAAGATCGGGTGAAAAAATTTTGCTGAGATTCCAGTAAACTCAGAGTTCTGTGGAAGCTCTGCAAACACTTTAAAATGAAAGTCTATTTACCTTGCCTCTGCTTAGGGCTACTTCAACAGGAAACAAAGCATAGAGAGTGCACTGAGAACTAACTGAGTGAGTCAAGTTTCATGCAGCTAGTACAAACCGCGTTTGAGTTAGAGTTCCAAAGGCATGTATCCCTCTAGCGGAAAATGTAGTAATACCTAACTAATCAAAGGCATGTTGCAAAGGAATGATTCAACCTTGCAGAACAAAATTTGTGCTGCCAAGAGCAACTGGTATACAATTTTTTCTACCAAGTATCAACAAGTTCGGGTTAATAAATATTTGCTGAGATTCCAGTAAACTCAGAGTTCTGTGGAATCTCTGCAATCACTTTAAAATGGAAGTATATTTTCCTTGCCTCTGTTTAGGGCTACTTCAACAGGAAACAAAGCATGGAGAGTGCACTGAGAACTAACTGAGTGAGTCAAGTTTCATGCAGCTAGTACAAACCGCGTTTGAGTTAGAGTTCCAAAAGCATGTATCCCTCTAGGGGAAAATGTAGTAAAACCTAACTAATCAAAGTCGTCTTCCAAAGGAATGATTCAACCTAGCAGAACAAAATTTGTGCTGCCAAGAGCAACTTGTATACACATTTTTTCTACCAAGTATCAACAAGTTCGGGTGAATAAATATTTGCTGAGATTCCAGTAAACTCAGAGTACTGTGGAAGCTTTGCAAATGCTTTCAAATGAAAGTGTATGTTCCTTGCCTCTGCTTAGAGCTACTACCACAGGGAAAAATTCATAGAGAACACACTGAGAACTAATTGAGTGAGTCAAGTTTATAGAAACTAGCACAAACAGTGTTTGATATACAGTTCCAAATGCATGTATCCCTATAAGGGAAAAGGAAGTGAAACTGAAAATTCAAAGTGCTAATGCAATCGAACCTTTCAACCCTGAAGAACGAAATTCGGGCAGCCAAGTGAAACCAGTATACTCATCTTTCCTGCCAAGTATCATCAAGATCGGGTGAAAAAATTTTGCTGAGATTCCAGTAAACTCAGAGTTCTTGGTAAGCTCTGCAAACACTTTTAAATGAAAGTCTATATTCCTTGCCTCTGCTTAGGGCTACTTCCACAGGAAACAAAGCATAGAGTGTGCACTGAGAACTAACTAAGTTAGTCAAGTTTCATGCAGCTAGTACAAACCGCGTTTGAGTTAGAGTTCCAAAGGCATGTATCCCTCTAGGGGAAAATGTAGTAAAACCTAACTAATCAAAGGCATCTTGTAAAGGAATGATTCAACGTAGCAGAACAAAATTTGTGCTGCCAAGAGCAACTGGTATACACATTTTTTCTCCCAAGTATCAACAAGTTCGGGAGAATAAATATTTGCTGAGCTTCCAGTAAACTCAGAATTCTGTGGAAACTTTGCAAATGCTTTCAAATGAAAGTGTATGTTCCTTGCCTCTGCTTAGAGCTACTACCACAGGGAAAAAAGCATAGAGAGCACACCGAGAACTAATTGAGTGAGTCATGTTTGAAGAAGCTAGCACAAACCGTGTTTGATATACAGTTCCAAATGCATGTATCCCTTTAAGGGAAAAGGAAGTGAAACTGAAAATCAAAGTGCTCCTGCAAACGAACGCTTCAACCCTGAAGATTGAAATTTGGGCAGCCAAGTGAAACCAGTATACTCATCTTTGCTGCCAAGTATCATCAAGTTCGGGTGAAAACATTTTGCTGAGAATCCAGTAAACTCAGAGTTCTGTGGAAGCTTTGCAAATGCTTGCAAATGAAAGTGTATGTTCCTTGCCTCTGCTTAGAGCTACTACCACAGGGAACAAAGCATAGAGAGCACACCGAGAACTAATTGAGTGAGTCAAGTTTGAAGAAGCTAGCACAAACCGTGTTTGATATACAGTTCCAAATGCATGTATCCCTATAAGGGAAAAGGCAGTGAAACTGAAAATTCAAAGTGCTAATGCAAACGAAGGCTTCAACCCTGAAGAACGAAATTCGGGCAGCCAAGTGAAACCAGTATAGTCATCTTTGCTGCCAAGTATCATCAAGATCGGGTAAAAAAAGTTGGCTGAGATTCCAGTAAACTCAGAGTTCTGCGGAAGCTTTGCAAATGCTTTCAAATGAAAGTGTATGTTCCTTGACCATGCTTAGAGCTACTACCACAGGGAACAAAGCATAGAGAGCACACCGAGAACTAATTGAGTCAGTCAAGTTTGAAGAAGCTAGCACAAACCGTGATTGATATACAGTTACAAATGCTTGTATCCCTATAAGGGAAAAGACAGTGAAACTGAAAATACAAAGTGCTCCTGCAAATGAACGCTTCAACCCTGAAGAACGCAATTCATGCAACCAAGTGAAACCAGTATAGTCATCTTTGCTGCCAAGTATCATCAAGATCGGGTGAAAGAATTTTGCTGAGATTCCAGTAAACTCAGAGTTCTGTGGAAGCTCTGCAAACACTTTAAAATGAAAGTCTATTTACCTTGCCTCTGCTTAGGGCTACTTCAACAGGAAACAAAGCATAGAGAGTGCACTGAGAACTAACTGAGTGAGTCAAGTTTCATGCAGCTAATACAAACCGCGTTTGAGTTAGAGTTCCAAAAGCATGTATCCCTATAGGGGAAAATGTAGTAAAACCTAACTAATCAAAGTCATCTTGCAAAGGAATGATTCAACCTAGCAGAACAAAATTTGTGCTGCAAAGAGCAACTGGTATACACATTTTTTCAACCAAGTATCACAAGTTCGGGTGAATAAATATTTGATGAGCTTCCAGTAAACTCAGAGTTCTGTGGGAACTCTGCAAACACATTAAAATGAAAGTATATTTTACTTGCCTCTGCTTAGGGCTATTTCAACAGGAAACAAAGCATAGAGTTTGCACTGAGAACCAACTGAGTGAGTCAAGTTTCATGCACCTAGTACAAACCGCGTTTGAGTTAGAGTTCCAAAAGCATGTATCTCTATGGGAAAAAATGTTGTAGAACCTAACTAATCAAAGTCATCTTGCAAAGGAGTGATTCAACGTAGCAGAACAACATTTGTGCTGCCAAGAGCAACTGGTATACACATTTTTTCTGCCAAGTATCAACAATTTCGGGTGAATAAATATTTGCTGAGATTCCAGTAAACTCAGAGTTCTGTGGAAGCTTTGCAAATGCTTTCAAATGAAAGTGTATGTTCCTTGCCTCTGCTTAGAGCTACTACCACGGGGAACAAAGCATAGAGAGCAAACCGAGAACTAATTGAGTGAGTCAAGTTTGAAGAAGCTAGCACAAACCGTGTTTGATATACAGTTCCAAAAGCATGTATCCCTCTAGGGGAAAATGTAGTAAAACCTAAGTAATCAAAGTCATCTTGCAAAGGAATGATTCAACCTAGCAGAACAAAATTTGCTGCCAAGAGCAACTGGTATATACATTTTTTCTACTTAGTATCAACAGGTTCGGGTGAATAAATATTTGCTGAGATTCCAGTAAACTCATAGTTCTGTGGAAGCTCTGCAAACACTTCAAAATGAAAGTATATTTTCCTTGCCTCTGCTTAGGGCTACTTCAACAGGAAACAAAGCATAGAGAGGGCACGGAGAACTAACTGAGTGAGTCACGTTTCATGCAGCTAGTACAAACCGCGTTTGCGTTAGAGTTCCAAAAGCATGTATCCCTATAGGGGAAAATGTAGTAAAACCTAACTAATCAAAGTCATCTTGAAAGGAATGATTCAACCTAGCAAAACAAAATTTGTGCTGCCAAGACCAACTGGTATACACATTTTTTCTAACAAGTATCAACAAGTTCGCGTGAATAAATATTTGCTGAGATTCCAGTAAACTCAGAGTTCTGTGGAAGCTTTGCAAATGCTTTCAAATGGAAGTGTATGTTCCTTGCCTCTGCTTAGAGCTACTACCACAGGGAACAAAGCATAGAGAGCACACCGAGAACTAATTGAGTGAGTCAAGTTTGAAGAAGCTAGCACAAACCGTGTTTGAAATACAGTTCCAAATGCATGTATCCCTATAAGGGAAAAGGAAGTGAAACTGAAAATTCAAAGTGCTCCTGCAAATGAATGCTTCAAACCTGAAGAACGAAATTTGGGCAGATAAGTGAAACCAGTATACTCATCTTTGCTGCCAAGTATCATCAAGGTCGGGTGAAAAAATTTTGCTGAGATTCCAGTAAACTCAGAGTTCTGTGGAAGCTCTGCAAACACTTTAAAATGAAAGTATATTTTCCTTGCATCTGCTTAGGGCTACTTCAAGAGGAAACAAAGCATAGAGAGTGCACTGAGAACTAACTGAGTGAGTCAAGTTTCATGCAGCTAGTACAAACCGCTTTTGAGTTAGAGTTCCAAAAGCATGTATCCCTCTAGGGGAAAATGTAGTAAAACCTAACTAATCAAAGTCACCTTGCAAAGGAATGATTCAACCTAGTAGAAGAAAATTTGTGGTGCCAAGAGCAACTGGTATACAGATTTTTTCTACCAAGTATCAACAAGTTCTTGTGAATAAATATTTGCTGAGATTCCAGTAAACTCAGAGTTGTGTGGAAGCTCTGCAAACACTTTAAAATGAATGTATATTTTCCTTGCCTCTGCTTATTGCTACTTCAACAGGAAACAAAGCATAGAGAGTGCACTGAGAACTAACTGAGTGAGTCAAGTTTCATGCAGCTAGTATAAACCGCGTTTGAGTTAGAGTTCTAAAAGCATGTATCCCTCTAGGGGAAAATGTAGTAAAACCTAACTAATGAAAGTCATCTTGCAAAGGAATGATTCAACATAGCAGAACAAAATTTGTGCTGCTAAGAGCAACTGGTATACACATTTTTTCTACCAAGTATCAACAAGTTCTGGTGAATAAATATTTGCTGAGATTCCAGTAATCTCAGAATTCTGTGGAAGCTTTGCCAATGCTTACAAATGAAAATGTATGTTCCTTGCTTCTGCTTAGAGCTACTACCACAGGGAACAAAGCATAGAGAGTGCCCTAAGAACTAACTGAGTGAGTCAAGTTTCATGCAGCTAGTACAAACCGCGTTGGAGTTAGAGTTCCAAAAGCATGTATCCCTATGGGGGAAAATGTAATAAAACCTAATTAATCAAAGTCATCTTGCAAGGAAATGATTCAACCTATCAGAACAAAATTTGTGCTGCCAAGAGCAACTGGTATACAGATTTTTTCTACCAAGTATCAAAAAGTTCGGGTGAATAAATATTTGCTGAAATTCCAATAAACTCAGAGTTCTGTGGAAGCATTCCAAATGCTTTCAAATGAAAGTGTACGTTCCTTGCCTGTGCTTAGAGCTACTACCACAGGGAACAAAGCATAGAGAGCACACCGAGAACTAATTGAGTGAGTCAATTTTGAAGAAGCTAGCACAAACCGTGTTTGATATACAGTTAGAAATGCATGTATCCCTATAAGGGAAAAGGAAATGAAACTGAATATTCAAAGTGATCCTGCAAAGGAACGCGTCAACCCTGAAGAACGAAATTTGGGCAGCCAAGTGAAATCAGTATACTCATCTTTGCTGCCAAGTATCATCAAGATCTGGTGAAAAAATTTTGCAGAGATTCCAGTAAACTCAGAGTTCTGTGGAAGCACTACAAACACTTTAAAATGTAAGTATATTTTCCTTGCCTCTACTTAGGGCAACTTCAAGAGGAAACAAAGCATAGAGAGTGCATGGATTACTAACTGAGTGAGTCAAGTTTCATGCACCTTGTACAAACCGCGTTTGAGTTAGAGTTCCAAAAGCATGTATCCCTATGGTGGAAAATGTAGTAAAACCTTACTAATCAAAGTCATGTTGCAAAGGAATGATTCAACCTAGCAGAACAAAATTTGTGCTGCCAAGAGCAACTGGTGTACAGATTTTTTCTACCAAGTATCAACAAGTTCGCGTGAATAAATATTTGCTGAGATTTCAGTAAACTCAGACTTCTGTGGAAGATTTGCAAATGCTTTCCAATGAAAGTGTATGTTCCTTGCCTCTGCTTAGAGCTACTACCACAGGGAACAAAGCATAGTGAGCACACTGAGAACTAATTGAGTGAGTCAAGTTTGAAGAAGCTAGCACAAACCGTGTTTGATATGCAGTTCCAAATGCATGTATACCTATAAGGGAAAAGGAAGTGAAACTGAAAATTCAAAGTGTCCTGCAAACGAACGCTTCAACCCTGAAGAACGAAATTTGGGCAGCCAAGTGAAACCAGTATACTCATCTTTGCTGCCAAGTATCATCAAGTTCGTGTGAAAAAATTTTGCTGAGATTTCAGTAAACTCAGTGTTCTGTGGAAGCTCTGCAAACACTTTAAAATGACAGTATATTTTCCTTGCCTCTCCTTAAGGCAAATTCAAGAGGAAACAAAGCATAGAGAGTGCACAGAGAACTAATTGAGTGAGTCAAGTTTGAAGAAGCTAGCACAACCCGTGTTTGATATGCAGTTCCAAATGCATGTATCCCTAAAAGGGAAAAGGAAGTGAAACTGAAAATTCAAAGTGCTCCTGCAAAGGAACACTTCAACCCTGTGAAACGAAATTTGGGCAGCCAAGTGAAACCAGTATACTCATCTTTGCTGCCAAGTATCATCATTATCGGGTGAAAAAATTTTGCAGAGAATCCAGTAAACTCAGAGTTCTGTTGAAGCTCTGCAAACACTTTAAAATGAAAGTATATTTTCCTTGCCTATGCTTAGGGCTACTTCAACAGGTAACAAAGCATAGAGAGTGCACTGAGAACTAACTGAGTGATTCAAGTTTCATGCAGTTAGTACAAACCGTGTTTGAGTTAGAGTTCCAAAAGCATGTATCCCTGTAGGCGAAAATGTAGTAAAACCTAACTAATCAAAGTCATCGTGCAAAGGAATGATTCAACCTAGCAGAACAAAATTTGTGCTGCCAAGAGCAACTGGTATACAGATTTTTTCTACCGAGTATCAACAAGTTCCGGTGAATAAATATTTGCTGAGATTCCAGTAAACTCAGAGTTCTGTGGAAGCTTTGCAAATGCTTTCCAATGAAAGTGTATGTTCCTTGCCTCTGCTTAGAGCTACTACCACAGGGAACAAAGCATAGAGAGCACACCGAGAACTAATTGAGTGAGTCAATTTTGAAGAAGCTAGCACAAACCGTGTTTGATATGCAGTTCCAAATGCATGTAACCCTATAAGGGAAAAGGAAGTGAAACTGAAAATTCAAAGTGCTCCTGCAAACGAACGCTTCAACCCTGAAGATCGAAATTTGGGCAGCCAAGTGAAACCAGTATACTCATCTTTTCTGCCAAGGGTCATCAAGATCTGGTGAAAGAATTTTGCTGAGATTCCAGTAAAATCAGATTTCTGTGGAAGCTCTGCAAACACTTTAAATTGAAAGTATATTTTTGTTGCCTCTGCTTAGGGCTACTTCAACAGGAAACAAAGTATAGAGAGTGCACTGAGAACTAACTGAGTGATTCAAGTTTCATGCAGTTAGTACAAACCTTGTTAGAGTTAGAGTTCCAAAACCTTGTATCTCTCTTGGGGAAAATGTAGTAAAACCTAACTAATCAAAGTCATCTTGCAAAGGAATGATTCAATCTAGCATAACAAAATTTGTGCTGCCAAGAGCAACTGGTATACACATTTTTTCTACCAAGTATCAACAAGTTCGGGTGAATAAATATTTGCTGAGATTCCAGTAAACTCAGAGATCTGTGGAAGCTTTGCAAATGCTTTCAAATGAAAGTGTATGTTCCTTGCCTCTGCTTAGAGCTACTACCACAGGGAACACAGCATAGAGAGCACACTGAGAACTAATTTTGTGATTCAAGTTTGAAGAAGCTAGCACAAACCGTGTTTGATATGCAGTTCCAAATGCATGTATCCCTATAAGGGAAAAGGAAGTGAAACTGAAAATTCAAAGTGCTCCTGCAAAGGAACGCTTCAACCCTGAAGAACGAAATTCGGGCAGCCAAGTGAATCCAGTATACTCATCTTTGCTGCCAAGTATCATCAAGATCGTGTGAAAAAATTTTGCTGAGATTCCAGTAAACTCAGAGTTCTGTGGAAGCTCTGCAAACACTTTAAAATGAAAGTATATTTTCCTTGCCTCTGCTTAGGGCTACTTCAACAGGAAACAAAGGATAGAGCGTGCATGGAGAACTAACTGAGTGAGTCAGGTTTCATGCAGCTAGTACAAACCGCGTTTGAGTTAGAGTTCCAAAAGCATGTATCCCTAAGGGGGAAAATGTTGTAAAACCTAACTAATCAAAGTCATCTTGCAAAGGAATGATTAAACCTAGCAGAACAAAATTTGTGCTGCCAAGAGCAACTGGTGTACACATTTTTTCTACTTAGTATCAACAAGTTCGTGTGAATAAATATTTACTGAGATTCCAGTAAACTCCGAGTTCGGTGGAAGCTTTGCAAATGCTTTCAAATGAAAGTGTATGTTCCTTGACTCTGCTTAGAGCTACTAGCACAGGGAACAAAGCATAGAGATCACACCGAGAACTAATTGAGTGAGTCATGTTTTGAAGAAGCTAGCACAAACCGTGTTTGATATACAGTTCCAAATGCATGTATCCCTATAAGGGAAAAGGAAGTGAAACTGAAAATTCAAAGTGCTCCTGCAAACGAACACTTCAACCCTGAAGAACGAAATTTGGGCAGCCAAGTAAAACCAGTATACTCATCTTTGCTGCCAAGTATCATCAAGATCGGGTGAAAAAAATTTGCTGAGATTCCAGTAAACTCAGATTTCTGTGGAAGCTCTACAAACACTTCAAAATTAAATTATATTTTCCTTGCTTCTGCTTAGGGCTACTTCAACAGGAAAGAAAGCATAGAGCATGCACGGAGAACTAACTGAGTGAGTCAAGTTTCATGCAGCTAGTACAAACCTCGTTTGAGTTAGAGTTTCAAAAGCATGTATCCCTATGGGGGAAAATGTTGTAAAACCTAACTAATCAAAGTCATCTTGCAAAGGAATGATTCAACCTAGCAGAACAAAATTTGTGCTGCCAAGAGCAACTCGTATACACCTTATTTCTACCAAGTATCAACAAGTTCGGGTGAATAAATATTTGCTGAGACTCCAGGAAACTTAGAGTTCTGTGGAATCTTGGCAAATGCTTTCAAATGAAAGTGTATGTTCCTTGCCTCTGCTTAGAACTACTACCACGGGGAACAAAGCATAGAGAGCACACCAAGAACTAATTGAGTGAGTCAAGTTTGAAGAAGCTAGCACAAACCGTGTTTGATATACAGTTCCAAATGCATGTATCCCTATAAGGGAAAAGAAAGTGAAACTGAAAATTCAAAGTGCTCCTGCAACCGAACGCTTCAATCCTGAAGAACGTAATTTGGGCAGCCAAGTGAAACTTGTATACTCATCTTTGCTGCCAAATGTCATCAAGTTCGGGTGAAAAAATTTTGCTGAGCTTCCAGTAAACTCAGAGTTCTGTGGAAGCTCTGCAAACACTTTAAAATGTAAGTATATTTTCCTTGCCTCTGCTTAGGGCTACGTCAACAGGAAACAAAGCATAGAGAGTGCACAGAGAACTAACCGAGTGAGTCAAGTTTCATGCAGCTAGTACAAACCGTGTTTGAGTTAGAGTTCCAAAAGCATGTATCACTATGGGGGAAAATGTTGTAAAACCTAACTAATCAAAGTCATCTTGCAAAGGAATGATTCAACCTAGCAGAACAAAATTTGTGCTGCCAAGAGCAACTGTTATGCACATTTTTTCTACCAAGTATCAACGAGTTCGGGTGAATAAATATTTGCTGAGATTCCAGTAAACTCCGAGTTCTGTGGTAGCTTTGCAAACACTTTTAAATGAAAGTATATTTTCCTTGCCTCTGCTTAGGGCTACTTCAACAGGAAACAAAGCATAGAGAGTGCACTGAGAACTAACTGAGTGAGTCAAGTTTCATGCAGCTAGTACAAACCGTGTTTGAGTTAGAGTTCCAAAAGCATGTATCCCTCTAGGGGAAAATGTAGTAAAACCTTACTAATCAAAGTCATCTTGCACAGGAATGATTCAACCAAGCAGAACAAAATTTGTGCTACCAAGAGCAAATTGTATGTACATTTTTTCTACTTAGTATAAACAGGTTCGGTTGAATAAATATTTGCTGAGATTCCAGTAAACTCAGATTTCTGTGGAAGCTTTGCAAATGCTTTCAAATGAAAGTGTACGTTCCTTGCCTCTGCTTAGAGCTACTACCACAGGGAACAAAGCATACAGAGCACACTGAGAACTAATTGAGTGAGTCAAGTTTGAAGAAGCTAGCACAAGCCGTGTTTGATATACAGTTCCAAATGCATGTATCCCTATAAGGGATAAAGGAAGTGAAACTGAAAATTCAAAGTGGAAATGCAAAAGAACGCTTCAACACTGAAGAACGAAATTCGGGCAGCCAAGTGAAACCAGTATACTCATCTTTGCTGCCAAGTATCATCAAGATCCTGTGAAAAAATTTGCTGAGATTCCAGTAAACTCAGAGTTCTGTGGAAGCTCTGCAAACACTTTAAAATGAAAGTCTTTTTTCCTTGCCTCTGCTTAGGGCTACTTCAAGAGGAAACAAAGCATAGAGAGTGCACTGAGAACTAACTGAGTGAGTCAGGTTTCATGCAGCTAGCACAAACCGCGTTTGAGTTAGAGTTCCAAAAGCATGTATCCCACTAGGGAAAAATGTAGTAAAACCTAACTAATCAAAGTCATCTTGGAAAGGAATGATTCAACCTAGCAGAACAAAATTTGTGTTGCCAAGAGCACCTTGTATACACATTTTTTCTACCAAGTATCAACAAGTTCGGGTGAAAAAATATTTGCTGAGATTCCAGTAAACTCAGAGTACTGTGGTAGCTCTGCAAACACTTTTAAATGAAAGTATATTTTCCTTGCCTCTGCTTAGGGCTACATCAACAGGAAACAAAGCATAGAGAGTGCACTGAGAACTAAATGAGTGAGTCAAGTTTCATGCAGCTATTACAAACCGCGTTTGAGTTAGAGTTCCAAAAGCATGTATCCCTAAGGGGGAAAATGTTGTAAAACCTAACTAATCAAAGTCATCTTGCAAAGGAATGATTCAACCTACCAGAACAAATTTTGTGCTGCCAAGAGCAACTGGTATACAGATATTTTCTACCAAGTATCAACAAGTTCGTGTGAATAAATATTTGCTGAGATTCCAGTAAACTCAGAATTCTGTGAAAGCTTTGCAAATGCTTTCAAATGAAAGTGTATGTTCCTTGCCTCTGCTTAGAGCTACTACCACAGGGAACAAAGCACAGAGAGCACAGGGAGAACTAATTGAGTGTGTCAAGTTTGAAGAAGCTAGCACAAACTCTGTTTGATATACAGTTCCAAATGCATGTATCCCTATAAGGGAAAAGGAAGTGAAACTGAAAATTCAAAGTGCTCCTGCAAATGAACGCTTCAACCCTGAAGAACGAAATTCGGGCAGCCAAGTGAAAGCAGTAAACTCATCTTTGCTGCCAAGTATCATCAAGATGGGGTGAAAAAATTTTTCTGAGATTCCAGTAAACTCAGAGTTCTGTGGAAGCTCTGAAACACTTTAAAATGAAAGTATATTTTCCTTGCCTCTGCTTAGGGCTACTTCAACAGGAACAAAGCATAGAGAGTGCACGGATAACTAACTGAGTGAGTCAAGTTTCATGCAGCTAGTACAAACCGCGTTTAAGTTAGAGTTCCAAAAGCATGTATCCCTATGGGGGAAAATGTTATAAATCCTAACTAATCAAAGTCATCTTGCAAAGGAACGATTCAACCCAGCAGAACAAAATTTGTGCTGCCAAGAGCAACATGTATACACATTTTTTCTACCAAGTATCAACAAGTTCGGGTGAATAAATATTTGCTGAGATTCCAGTAAACTCAGAGTTCTGTGGAAGCTCTGCAAACACTTTAAAATGAAAGTATATTTTCCTTGACTCTGCTTAGGGCTACTTCAAGAGGAAACAAAGCATAGAGAGTGCACTGAGAACTAACTGAGTTAGTCAAGTTTCATGCAGCTAGTACAAACCACGTTTGAGTTAGAGTTCCAAAAGCATGCATCCCTCTAGGGGAAAATGTAGTAAAACCTAACTAATCAACGTCATCTTGCAAAGGAATGATTCAACTTACCAGAACAAAATTTGTGGTGCCAAGAGCAACTGGTAGACAGATTTTTTCTACCAAGTATCAACAAGTTCGTGTGAATAAATATTTGCTGAGATATCAGTAAACTCAGAGATCTGTGGAAGCTCTGCAAACACTTTAAAATGAAAGTCTATTTTCCTTGCCTCTGCTTAGAGCTACTATAACACAGTGAACAAAGCATAGAGAGCACACCGAGAACTAATTGAGTGAGTCAAGTTTGAAGAAGCTAGCACAAGCCGTGTTTGATATACAGTTCCAAATGCATGTATCCCTATAAGGGAAAAGAAAGTGAAACTGAAAATTCAAAGTGCTTCTGCAAACGAACACTTCAACACTGAAGAACGAAATTTGGGCAGCCAAGTGAAACCAGTATACTCATCTTTGTTGCCAAGTATCATCAAGATCTGGTGAAATAATTTTGCTGAGATTCCAGTAAAGTCATAATTTTGTGAAAGCTCTGCAAGCACTTTAAAATGAAAGTATAATTTCCTTGCCTCTACTTAGGGCTACTTCAACAGGAAAAAAGGCATAGAGAGTGGACTGAGAACTAACTGAGTGTGTCAACTTCCATGCAGCTAGTACAAACCGCGTTTGAGTTAGAGTTCCAAAAGCATGTATCCCTATAGGGGAAAATGTAGTAAAACCTAACTAATCAAAGTTATCTTGAAAACGATTGATTCAACCTAGCAGAACAAAATTTGTGCTGCCAAGATCAACTGGTATACACATTTTTTCTACCTGGTATCAACAAGTTCGGGTGAATAAATATTTGCTGAGATTCCAGTAAACTCAGAGTTCTGTGGAAGCTTTGCAAATGCTTTCAAATGAAAGTGTATGTTCCTTGCCTCTGCTTAGAGCTACTACCACAGGGAACAAAGCATAGAGAGCACACCGAGAACTAACTGAATGAGTCAAGTTAGAAGAAGCTAGCACAAACCGTGTTTGATAAACAGTTCCAAATGCATGTATCCCTATAAGGGAAAAGGAAGTGAAACTGAAAATTCAAAGTGCTTCTGCAAACGAACGCTTCAACCCTGAAGAATGAAATTCGGACAGCCAAGTGAAACCAGAATACTCATCTTTGCTGCCAAGTATCATCAAGATCGGGTGAAAAAATTTTGCTGATATTCCTGTAAACTCAGAGTTCTGTGGAAGCTCTGCAACACTTTAAAATGAAAGTCTATTTTCCATGTCTCTGCTTAGGGCTACTTCAACAGGAAACAAATCATAGAGAGTGCAATGAGAACTAAATGAGTGAGTTAAGTTTCATGCAGCTAGTACAAACCGCGTTTGAGTTAGAGTTCCAAAAGCATGTATCCCTTGGGGGAAAATGTTGTAAAACCTAAAGAATCAAAGTCATCTTGCAAAGGAATGATTCAACTTAGCAGAACAAATTTGTGCTGCGAAGAGCAACTGGTATACACATATTTTCTACCAAGTATCAACAAGTTTGCGTGAATAAATATTTGCTGAGATTCCAGTAAACTCAGAGTTCTGTGGAAGCTTTGCAAATGCTTTCAAATTAAAGTGTATGTTCCTTGCCTCTGCTTAGAGCTACTACCACAGGGAAAAAAGCATAGAGAGCACACGGAGAACTAATTGAGTGAGTCAAGTTTGAAGAAGCTAGCACAAACCGTGTTTGATATGCAGTTCCAAATGCATGTATCCCTATAAGGGAAAAGGAAGTGAAACTGAAAATTCAAAGTGCTCCTGCAAAGAACTCTTCAACCCTGAAGAACGAAATTCGGGCAGCCAAGTGAAACCAGTATACTCATCTTTGCTGCTAAGTACCATCAAGATCGGGTGAAAAAATTTTGCTGAGTTTCCATTAAACTCAGAGTTCTGTGGAAACTCTGCAAGCACTTTAAAATGAAAGTATATTTTCCTTGCCTCTGCTTAGTGCTACTTCAACAGGAAAAAAGCATAGAGAGTGGACTGAGAACTAACTGAGTGTGTCAAGTTCCATGCAGCTAGTATAAACCGCGTTTGAGTTAGAGTTCCAAAAGCATGTATCCCTATAGGGGAAAATGTAGTAAAACCTAACTAATCAAAGTCATCTTGAAAACGATTGATTCAACCTAGCAGAACAAAATTTGTGCTGCCAAGATCAACTGGTATACACATTTTTTTCTACCTGGTATCAACAAGTTCGGGTGAATAAATATTTGCTGAGATTCCGGTAAACTCAGAGTTCTGTGGAAGCTTTGCAAATGCTTTCAAATGAAAGTGTATGTTCCTTGCCTCTGCTTAGAGCTACTACCACAGGGAACAAAGCATAGAGAGCACACTGAGAACTAACTGAATGAGTCAAGTTAGAAGAAGCTAGCACAAACCGTGTTTGATAAACAGTTCCAAATGCATGTATCCCTATAAGGGAAAAGGAAGTGAAACTGAAAATTCAAAGTGCTTCTGCAAACGAACGCTTCAACCCTGAAGAATGAAATTCGGACAGCCAAGTGAAACCAGAATACTCATCTTTGCTGCCAAGTATCATCAAGATCGGGTGAAAAAATTTTGCTGATATTCCTGTAAACTCAGAGTTCTGTGGAAGCTCTGCAACACTTTAAAATGAAAGTCTATTTTCCATGTCTCTGCTTAGGGCTACTTCAACAGGAAACAAATCATAGAGAGTGCAATGAGAACTAAATGAGTGAGTTAAGTTTCATGCAGCTAGTACAAACCGCGTTTGAGTTAGAGTTCCAAAAGCATGTATCCCTTGGGGGAAAATGTTGTAAAACCTAAAGAATCAAAGTCATCTTGCAAAGGAATGATTCAACTTAGCAGAACAAATTTGTGCTGCGAAGAGCAACTGGTATACACATATTTTCTACCAAGTATCAACAAGTTTGCGTGAATAAATATTTGCTGAGATTCCAGTAAACTCAGAGTTCTGTGGAAGCTTTGCAAATGCTTTCAAATTAAAGTGTATGTTCCTTGCCTCTGCTTAGAGCTACTACCACAGGGAAAAAAGCATAGAGAGCACACGGAGAACTAATTGAGTGAGTCAAGTTTGAAGAAGCTAGCACAAACCGTGTTTGATATGCAGTTCCAAATGCATGTATCCCTATAAGGGAAAAGGAAGTGAAACTGAAAATTCAAAGTGCTCCTGCAAAGAACTCTTCAACCCTGAAGAACGAAATTCGGGCAGCCAAGTGAAACCAGTATACTCATCTTTGCTGCTAAGTACCATCAAGATCGGGTGAAAAAATTTTGCTGAGTTTCCATTAAACTCAGAGTTCTGTGGAAACTCTGCAAGCACATTAAAATGAAAGTATATTTTCCTTGCCTCTGCTTAGTGCTACTTCAACAGGAAAAAAAGCATAGAGAGTGGACTGAGAACTAACTGAGTGTGTCAAGTTCCATGCAGCTAGTATAAACCGCGTTTGAGTTAGAGTTCCAAAAGCATGTATCCCTATAGGGGAAAATGTAGTAAAACCTAACTAATCAAAGTCATCTTGAAAACGATTGATTCAACCTGGCAGAACAAAATTTGTGCTGCCAAGATCAACTGGTATACACATTTTTTCTACCTGGTATCAACAAGTTCGGGTGAATAAATATTTGCTGAGATTCCGGTAAACTCAGAGTTCTGTGGAAGCTTTGCAAATGCTTTCAAATGAAAGTGTATGTTCCTTGCCTCTGCTTAGAGCTACTACCACAGGGAACAAAGCATAGAGAGCACACTGAGAACTAACTGAATGAGTCAAGTTAGAAGAAGCTAGCACAAACCGTGTTTGATAAACAGTTCCAAATGCATGTATCCCTATAAGGGAAAAGGAAGTGAAACTGAAAATTCAAAGTGCTTCTGCAAACGAACGCTTCAACCCTGAAGAATGAAATTCGGACAGCCAAGTGAAACCAGAATACTCATCTTTGCTGCCAAGTATCATCAAGATCGGGTGAAAAAATTTTGCTGAAATTCCTGTAAACTCAGAGTTCTGTGGAAGCTCTGCAACACTTTAAAATGAAAGTCTATTTTCCATGTCTCTGCTTAGGGCTACTTCAACAGGAAACAAATCATAGAGAGTGCAATGAGAACTAAATGAGTGAGTTAAGTTTCATGCAGCTAGTACAAACCGCGTTTGAGTTAGAGTTCCAAAAGCATGTATCCCTTGGGGGAAAATGTTGTAAAACCTAAAGAATCAAAGTCATCTTGCAAAGGAATGATTCAACTTAGCAGAACAAATTTGTGCTGCGAAGAGCAACTGGTATACACATATTTTCTACCAAATATCAACAAGTTTGCGTGAATAAATATTTGCTGAGATTCCAGTAAACTCAGAGTTCTCTGGAAGCTTTGCAAATGCTTTCAAATTAAAGTGTATGTTCCTTGCCTCTGCTTAGAGTTACTACCACAGTAAAAAAAGCATAGAGAGCACACGGAGAACTAATTGAGTGAGTCAAGTTTGAAGAAGCTAGCACAAACCGTGTTTGATATGCAGTTCCAAATGCATGTATCCCTATAAGGGAAAAGGAAGTGAAACTAAAAATTCAAAGTGCTCCTGCAAAGAACTCTTCAACCCTGAAGAACGAAATCCGGGCAGCCAAGTGAAACCAGTATACTCATCTTTGCTGCTAAGTACCATCAAGATCGGGTGAAAAAATTTTGCTGAGATTCCATTAAACTCAGAGTTCTGTGGAAACTCTGCAAACACTTTAAAAGTGTATGCTACTACCACAGGGAACAAAGCATAGAGAGCACACCGAGTACGAATTGAGTGAGACAAGTTTGAAGAAGCTAGCACAAACCGTGTTGGATATACAGTTCCTAATGCATGTATCCCTATAAGGGAAAAGGAAGTGAAACTGAAAATTCAAAGTGCTCCTGCAAAGAACTCTTCAACCCTGAAGAACGAAATCCGGGCAGCCAAGTGAAACCAGTATACTCATCTTTGCTGCTAAGTACCATCAAGATCGGGTGAAAAAATTTTGTTGAGATTCCATTAAACTCAGAGTTCTGTGGAAACTCTGCAAACACTTTAAAGTGTATGCTACTACCACAGGGAACAAAGCATAGAGAGCACACCGAGTACGAATTGAGTGAGACAAGTTTGAAGAAGCTAGCACAAACCGTGTTGGATATACAGTTCCAAATGCATGTATCCCTATAAGGGAAAAGGAAGTGAAACTGAAAATTCAAAGTGCTCCTGCAAACGAACACTTCAACCCTGAAGAACGAAATTTGGGCAGCCAAGTGAAACCAGTATACTCATCTTTGCTGCCAAGTATCATCAAGATCGCGTCAAAAAATTTTGCAGAGATTCCAGTAAACTCAGAGTTCGGAGGAAGCTCTGCAAACACGTTAAAATGAAAGTATATTTTCCTTGCCTCTGCTTAGGGCTACTTCAACAGGAAAAAAAGCATAGAGAGTGGACTGAGAACTAACTGAGTGAGTCAAGTTTCATGCAGCTAGTACAAACCGCGTTTGAGTTAGAGTTCCAAAAGCATGTATCCCTATGGGGATAAATGTAGTAAAACCTAACTAATCAAAGTCATCTTGCAAAGGAATGATTCAACCTAGCAGAACAAAATTTGTGCTGCCAAGAACAACTGGTATACACATTTATTCTACCAAGTATCAACAATTTCGCGTGAATGAATATTTGCTGAGATTCCAGTAAACACAGAGTTCTGTGGAAGCTTTGCAAATGCTTTCAAATGAAAGTGTATGTTCCTTACCTCTGCTTAGAGCTACTACCACAGGGAACAAAGCATAGAGAGCACACCGAGAACTAATTGAGTGAGTCAAGATTGAAGAAGCTAGCACAAACCGTGTTTCATACACAGTTCCAAATGAATGTATCCCTATAAGGGAAAGGAAGTGAAAGTGAAAATTCAAAGTGCTAATGCAAACGAACGCTTCAACAATGAAGAATGAAATTCCGGCAAGCAAGTGAAACCAGTATACTCATCTTTGCTGCCAAGTATCATCAAGATCGGGTGATAAAATTTTGCAGGGATTCCAGTAAATTCAGAGTTCTGTGGAAGGTCTGCAAACACTTTAAAATGAAAGTATATTTTCCTTGCCTCTGCTTAGGGCTACTTCAACAGGAAACAAAGCATAGAGTGTTCACAGAGAACTAACTGAGTGAGTCAAGTTTCATGCAGCTAGTACAAACCGCGTTTGAGTTAGAGTTCCAAAAGCATGTATCCCTATGGGGAAATATGTAGTAAAACCTAACTAATCAAAGTCATCTTGCAAAGGAATGATTCAACCTAGCAGAACAAAATTTTTGCTGCCAAGGAAACTGGTATACACATTTTTTCTACCAAGTATCAACAAGTTCGGGTGAATAAATATTTGCTGAGATTCCAGTAAACTCAGAGTTCTGTGGAAGCTTTGCAAATGCTTTCAAATGAAAGTGTATGTTCCTTGCCTCTGCTTAGAGCTTCTACCACAGGTAACTAAGAATAGAGACAACACTGAGAATTAATTGAGTGAGTCAAGTTTGAAGAAGCTGGCACAAACCGTGTTTGATATACAATTCCAAATGCTTGTATCCCTGTAAGGGAAAAGGAAGTGAAACTGAAAATTCAAAGTGCTAATGCAAACGAACGCTTCAACACTGAAGAAGGAAATTTGGGCAGCCAAGTGAAACCAGTATACTCATCTTTGCTGCCAAGTATCATCAAGATCAGGTGAAGAAATTTTGCTGAGCTTCCAGTAAACTCAGAGTTCTCTGGAAACTCTGCAAACACTTTAAAATGAAAGCCTATTTTCCTTGCCTCTGCTTAGGGCTACTTCAACAAGCAACAAAGCATAGAGAGTGCACTGAGAACTAACTGAGTGAGTCAAGTTTCATGCATTTAGTACAAACCGCATTTGAGTTAGAGTTCCAAAAGCATGTATTCCTATAGGGGAAAAAGTAGTAAAACCTAACTAATCAACGTCGTCTTCCAAAGGAATGATTCAACCTAGCAGAACAAAATTTGTGCTGCCAAGAGCAACTGGTATACACATTTTTTCTACCAAGTATCAACAAGTTCACGTGAATAAATATTTGCTGAGATTCCAGTAAACTCAGAGTTCTGTGGAAGCTTTGCAAATGCTTTCAAATGAAAGTGTATGTTCCTTGCTTCTGCGTAGAGCTACTACCACAGGGAACAATGCATATAGAGCACACTGAGAACTAATTGAGTGAGTCAAGTTTGAAGAAGATATCACAAACCGTGTTTGATATACAGTTCCAAATGCATGTATCCCTATAAGGAAAAGGAAGTGAAACTGAAAATTCAAAGTTCTAATGCAAACGAATGCTTCAACCATGAAGAACGAAATTTGGGCAGCCCAGTGAAACCAGTATACTCATCTTTGCTGCCAAGTATCATCAAGATCTGGTGAAAAAATTTTGCAGAGATTCCAGTAAACTTAGAGTTCTGTGGAAGCTCTGCAAACACTTTAAAATGAAAGTCTATTTTCCTTGCCTCTTCTTAGGACTAATTCAACTGGAAACAAAGCATAGAGAGTGCACTGAGAACTAACTGAGTGAGTCAATTTTCATGCAGCTAGTACAAACCGCGTTTGAGTTAGAGTTCCAAAAGCATGTATCCCTCTAGGGGAAAATGTATTAAAACCTAACTAATCAAAGTCATCTTGCAAAGGAATGATTCAACCGAGCAGAACAAAATTTGTGCTGCCAAGAGCAACGGGTATACACATTTTTTCTACCAAGTATCAACAAGTTCGGGTGAATAAATATTTGCTGAGCTTCCAGTAAACTCAGAGTTCTGTGGAAGCTCTGCAAACACTTTTAAATGAAAGTATATTTTCCTTGCCTCTGCTTAGGGCTACTTCAACAGGAAAAAAAGCATAGTGAGTGCACTGAAAACTAACTGAGTGAGTCAAGTGTCATGCCGCTAGTACAAACTGCGTATGAGTTAGAGTTGCAAAAGCATGTATCCCTATAGGGGAAAATGTAGTAAAACCTAACTAATCAAAGTCATCTTGCAAAGGAATGATTCAACCTAGCAGAACAAAATTTGTGCTGCCAAGAGCAACTGGTATACACATTTTTTCTACCAAGTATCATCAAGTTCATCTGAATAAATATTTGCTGAGATTCCAGTAAACTCAGAGTTCTGTGGAAGCTTTGCAAATGCTTTCAAATGAAAGTGCATGTTCCTTGCCTCTGCTTAGAGCTACTACCACAGGGAACAAAGCATAGAGAGAACACCGAGAACTAATTGAGTGAGTCAAGTTTGAAGAAGCCAGAACAAACCGTGTTTGATATACAGTTCCAAATGCATGTATCCCTATAAGGGAAAAAGAAGTGAAACTGAAAATTCAAAGTGCTAATGCAAACGAACGCTTCAACCCTGAAGAACGAAATTCGGGCAGCCCAGTGAAACCAGTATACTCATCTTTGCTGCCAAGTATCATCAAGATCGGGTGAAAAAATTTTGCTGAGATTCCAGTAAATTCAGAGTTCTGTGGAAGCGCTGCAATCACTTTAAAATGAAAGTATATTTTCCTTGCCTCTGCTTAGGGCTACTTCAACAGGAAACAAAGCGTAGAGAGTGCACTGAGAAATAACTGAGTGAGTCAAGTTTAATAAAGCTAGTACAAACCGCGTTTTAGTTAGAGTTCCAAAAGTATGTATCCCTATATGGGAAAACGTAGTAAAACCTAACTAATCAAAGTCGTCTTCCAAAGGAATGATTCAACCTAGCAGAACAAAACTTGAGCTCCCAAGAGCAACTGGTATACACATTTTTTCTACCAAGTATCAACAAGCTTGGGGGAATAAATATTTGCTGAGATTCCAGTAAACCCAGACTTCTGTGGAAGCTCTGCAAATGCTTTCAAATGAAAGTGTATGTTCCTTGGCTCTGCTTATAGCTACTACCACAGGGAACAAAGCATTGAGAGCACACTGAGAACTAATTGAGTGAGTCAAGTTTGAAGAAGCTAGCACAAACCGTGTTGGATATACAGTTCCAAATGCATGTATCCCTATAAGGTTAAAGGAAGTGAAACTGAAAATTCAAAGTGCTAATGCAAACGAATGCTTCAACCTGAAGAACGAAATTCGGGCAGCCCAGTGAAACCAGTATACTCATCTTTGCTGCCAAGTATCATCAAGATCGGGTGAAAAAATTTTTCTGAGATTCCAGTAAACTCAGATTTATGTGGAAGCTGCGCAAACACTTTAATATGAAAGTCTATTTTCCTTGCCTCTGCTTAGGGCTACTTCAAAAGGAAACAAAGCATAGAGAGTGAACTGAGAACTAACTGAGTGAGTCAAGTTTCATGCAGCTAGTACAAACCGTGGTTGATTTAGAATTCCAAAAGCATGTATCCCTCTAGGGGAAAATGTAGTAAAACCTAACTAATCAAAGTCATCTTGCAAAGGAATGATTCAACCTAGTAGAACAAAATTTGTGCTGCCAACAGCAACTGGTATACACATTTTTTCTGCCAAGTATCAACAAGTTCGGGTGAATAAATACTTGCTGAGCTTCCAGTAAACTCAGAGTTCTGTGGAAGCTCTGCAAGCACATTAAAATGAAAGTATATTTCCCTTGCCTCTGCTTAGGGCTTCTTCTACAGGAAACAAAGCAAAGAGAGTGCACTGACAACTAACTAAGTGAGTAAAGTTTCATGCAGCTAGTACAAACCACGTTTGAGTTAGAGTTCCAAAAGCATGTATCCCTTTGTGGGAAAATGTAGTAAAACCTAACTAATCAAAGTCACCTTGCAAAGGAATGATTCAACCTAGCAGAACAAAATTTGTGCTGCCAAGAGCAACCGGTATACACATTTTTTCTACCAAGTATCAACAAGATCGGGTGAATAAATATTTGCTGAGATTCCAGTAAACTCAGACTTCTGTGGAAGTTTTGCAAATGCTTTCAAATGAAAGTGTATGTTCCTTGCCTCTGCTTAGAGCTTCTACCACAGGTAACAAAGAATAGAGACAACACTGAGAACTAATTGAGTGAGTCAAGTTTGAAGAAGCTGGCACAAACCGTGTTTGATATACAATTCCAAATGCATGTATTCCTATCAAGGAAAAGGAAGTGAAACTGAAAATTCAAAGTGCTAATGCAAACGCACGCTTCAACACTGAAGAAGGAAATTTGGGCAGCCAAGTGAAACTTGTATACTCATCTTTGCTGCCAAGTATCATCAAGATCGGGTGAAAAAATTTTGCTGAGCTTCCAGTAAACTCAGATTTCTGTGGAAGATCTGCAAACACTTTAAAATGAAAGCCTATTTTCCTTGCCTCTGCTTAGGGCTACTTCAACAAGAAACAAAGCATAGAGAGTGCACTGAGAACTAACTGAGTGAGTCAAGTTTCATGCAGCTAGTACAAACCGCGTTTGAGTTAGAGTTCCAAAAGCATGTATTCCTATAGGGGAAAATGTAGTAAAACCTAACTAATCAACGTCGTATTCCAAAGGAATGATTCAACCTAGCAGAACAAAACTTATGCTCCCTAGAGCAACTGGTATACACATTTTTTCTGCCAAGTATCAACAAATTCCTGTGAATAAATATTTTCTGAGCTTCCAGTAAACTCAGAGTTCTGTGGAAGCCCTGCAAACACTTTTAAATGAAAGTATATTTTCCTTGCCTCTGCTTAGGGCTACTTCAACAGGAAACAAAGCATAGAGAGTGCACTGAAAACTAACTGAGTGAGTCAAGTGTCATGCCGCTTGTACAAACTGCGTATGAGTTAGAGTTCCAAAAGCATGTATCCCTATAGGGGAAAATGTAGTAAAACCTAACTAATCAAAGTCATCTTGCAAAGGAATGATTCAACCTAGCAGAACAAAATTTGTGCTGCCAAGAGCAACTGGTATACACATTTTTTCTACCAAGTATCATCAAGTTCGTCTGAATAAATATTTGCTGAGATTCCAGTAAACTCAGAGTTCTCTGGAAGCTTTGCAAATGCTTTCAAATGAAAGTGCATGTTCCTTGCCTCTGCTTAGAGCTACTACCACAGGGAACGAAGCATAGAGAGCACACCGAGAACTAATTGAGTGAGTCAAGTTTGAAGAAGCCAGAACAAACCGTGTTTGATATACAGTTCCAAATGCATGTATCCCTATAAGGCAAAAGGAAGTGAAACTTAAAATTCAAAGTGCTCCTGAAAACGAAGGCTTCAACAATGAAGAACGAAATTTGGGCAGCCAAGTGAAACCAGTATACTCATCTTTGCTGAAAAGTATCATCAAGATCGAGTGAAAAAATTTTGTTGAGCTTCCAGTAAACTCAGAGTTCTGTGGAAGCTGTGCAAACACTTTAAAATGAAAGTATATTTTCCTTGCCTCTGCTTAGGGCTACTTCAACAGGAAACAAAGCATACAGAGTGCACTGAGAACTAACTGAGTGAGTCAAGTTTCATGCAGCTAGTACAAACCGCGTTTGAGTTAGAGTTCCAAAAGCATGTATCCTTCTAGGGGAAAATGTAGTAAAACCTAACTAATCAAAGTCATCTTGCAAAGGAATGATTCAACCTAGCAGAACAAAATCTGTGCTGCCAAGAGCAACTGGTATACACATTTTTTCTACCAAGTATCACAATTTCGGGTCAATAAATATTTGCTGAGCTTCCAGTAAACTCAGAGTTTTGTGGAAGCTCTGCAAACACTTTAAAATGAAAGTATATTTTCCTTGCCTCTGCTTAGGGCTACTTCAACAGGAAACAAAGCATAGAGAGTGCACTGAGAACTAACTGAGTGAGTCAAGTTTCATGCAGCTAGTACAAACCGCGTTTGAGTTAGAGTTCCATAAGCATGTATCCCTCTAGTGGAAAATGTAGTAAAACCTAACTAATTAAAGTCGTCTTCCAAAGGAATGATTCAACCTAGGAGAACAAAATTTGTGCTGCCAAGAGCAACTGGTATGCACATTTTTTCTACCAAGTATCAACAAGTTCGGGTGAATAAATATTTGCTGAGATTCCAGTAAACTCAGAGTTCTGTGGAAACTTTGCAAATGCTTTCAAATGAAAGTGTATGTTCCTTGAATCTGCTTAGAGCTACTAATACAGGGAACAAAACATAGAGAGCACACTGAGAACTAATTGAGAGATTCAAGTTTGAAGAAGCTATCACAAACCGTGTTTGATATACAGTTCCAAATGCATGTATCCCTATAAGGGAAAAGGACGTGAAACTGAAAATTCAAAGTGCTAATTGAAACCAAGGCTTCAACACTGAAGAAGGAAATTCGGGCAGCCAAGTGAAACCAGTATACTCATTTTTGCTGCCAAGTATCATCAAGATCAGGTGAAAAAATTTGCTGAGATTCCAGTAAACTCAGAGTTCTGTGGAAGCTCTGCAAACACATTAAAATGAAAGTATATTTTCCTTGCCTCTGCTTAGGGCTACCTCAACAGGAAACAAAGCATAGAGAGTGCACTGAGAACTAATTGAGTGAGTCAAGTTTGAAAAAGCTAGCACAAACAGTGTTTGATATACAGTTTCAAATGCATATATCCCTATAAGGGAAAAGGCAGTGAAACTGAAAATTCAAAGTGCTAATGCAAACGAACGCTTCAAACCTGAAAAACAAAATTCGGGCAGCCAAGTGAAACCAGTATACTCATCTTTGCTGCCAAGTATCATCAAGATCGGGTGAAAAAATTTTGCTGAGATTCCAGTAAACTCAGAATTCTGTGGAAACTCTGCAAACACATTAAAATTAAAGTATATTTCGTTGCCTCTGCTTAGGGCTACTTCAACAGGAAACAAAGCATAGAGATTGCACTGAGAACTAACTGAGTGAGTCTAGTTTCATGCAGCTAGTTCAAACCGCGTTTGAGTTAGAGTTCCAAAAGCATGTATCCCTCTAGGGGAAAATGTAGTAAAACCTAACTAATCAAAGCCATCTTGCAAAGGAATGTTTCAACCTAGCAGAAAAAAATTTGTGCTGCCAAGAGCAAGCGGTAAACACATTTTTTCTACCAAGTATCAACAAGTTCGGGTGAGTAAATATTTGCTGAGATTCCAGTAAACTCAGAGTTCTGTGGAAGCTCTGCAAACACTTTAAAATGAAAGTCTATTTTCCTTGCCTCTGCTTAGGGCTACTTCAACAGGAAACAAACCATAGAGAGTGCACTGAGAACTAACTGAGTGAGTCAATTTCATGCCGCTAGTACAAACCGAGTTTGAGTTAGAGTTCAAAAAGCATGTATCCCTATAGTGGAAAATATAGTATAACCTAACTAATCTAAGTCGTCTTCCAAAGGAATGATTCAACCTAGGAGAACAAAATTTGTGCTGCCAAGAGCAACTGGTATGCACATTTTTTCTACCAAGTATCAACAAGTTCGGGTGAATAAATATTTGCTGAGCTTCCAGTAAACTCAGAGTTCTTTGGAAGCTCTGCAAACACTTTAAAATGAAAGTATATTTTCCTTGCCTCTGCTTGGGGCTACCTCAACAGGAAACAAAGCATAGAGAGTGCACTGAGAACTAATTGAGTGAGTCAAGTTTGTAGAAGCTAGCACAAACCGTGTTTGATATACAGTTTCAAATGCATGTATCCCTATAAGGGAAAAGGAAGTGAAACTGAAAATTCAAAGTGCTAATGCAAACGAACGCTTCAACCCTGAAAAACAAAATTCGGGCAGCCAACTGAAACCAGTATACTCATCTTTGCTGCCAAGTATCATCAAGATCGGGTGAAAAAATTTGCTGAGATTCCAGTAAACTCAGAGTTCTGTGGAAGCTCTGCAAACACTTTAAAATGAAAGTATATTTTCCTTGCCTCTGCATAGGGCTACCTCAACAGGAAACAAAGCATAGAGAGTGCACTGAGTACTAACTGAGTGAGTCAAGTTTCATGCAGCTAGTGCAAACCGCGTTTGAGTTAGAGTTCCAAAAGCATGTATCCCTATAGTGGAAAATGTAGTAAAACCTAACTAATCAAAGTCATCTTCCAAATTAATGATTCAACCTAGCAGAACAAAATTTGTGCTTCCAAGAGCAACTGGTATGCACATTTTTTCTACCAAGTATCAACAAGTTCGGGTGAATAAATATTTGCTGAGCTTCCAGTAAACTCAGAGTTCTGTGGAAGCTCTGCAAACACTTTAAAATGAAAGTATATTTTCCTTGTCTCTGCTTAGGGCTACCTCAACAGGAAACAAAGCATAGAGAGTGCACTGAGAACTAACTGAGTGAGTCAAGTTTCATGCAGCTAGTACAAACCGCGTTTGAGTTAGAGTTCCAAAAGCATGTATAACAATAGGGGAAAATGTAGTAAAACCTAACTAATCAAAGTCATCTTGCAAAGGAATGTTTCAAGCTAGCAGAAAAAAATTTGTGCTGCCAAGAGCAAGTGGTAAACACATATTTTCTACCAAGTATCAACAAGTTTGCGTGAATAAATATTTGCTGAGATTCCAGTAAACTCAGAGTTGTGTGGAAGCTTTGCAAATGCTTTCAAATGAAAGTGTATGTTACTTGCCTCTGCATAGAGCTACTTCAACAGGAAACAAAGCATAGAGTGTGCAGTGAGAATTAACTCAGTTAGTCAAGTTTCATGCAGCAAGTACAAACCGCGTTCGAGTTAGAGTTCCAAAGGCATGTAGCCCTCTAGGGGAAAATTTAGTAAAACCTAACTAATCAAAGGCATCTTGCAAAGGAATGATTCAACCCAGCAGAACAAAATTTGTGCTGCCAAGAGCAACTGGTATACACATTTTTTCTCCCAAGAATCAACAAGTTCGGGTGAATAAATATTTGCTGACATTCCAGTAAACTCAGAGTTCTGTGGAAGCACTGCAAACACTTTAAAATGAAAGTATATTTTCCTTGCCTCTGCTTAGGGCTACTTCAACAGGAATCAAAGCATAGAGAGTGCACTGAGAACTAACTGAGTGAGTCAAGTTTCATGCAGCTAGTACAAACCGCGTTTGATTTAGAGATCCAAAAGCATGTATCCCTCTGGGGGAAAATGTAGTAAAACCTAACTAATCAAAGTCATCTTGCAAAGAAATGATTCAACCTAGCAGAACAATATTTGTGCTGCCAAGAGCAACTGGTATGCACATTTTTTCTACCAAGTATCAACAAGTTCGGGTGAATAAATATTTGCTGAGCTTCCAGTAACCTCAGAGATCTGTGGAAGCTCTGCAAACACTTTAAAATGAAAGTATATTTTCCTTGCCTCTGCTTAGGGCTACTTCAACAGGAAACAAAGCATAGAGAGTGCACTGAGAACTCACTGAGTGTGTCAAGTTTCATGCAGCTAGTACAAACCGCGTTTGAGTTAGAGTTCCAAAAGCATGTATCCCTCTAGGGGAAAATGTACTAAAACCTAACTAATCAAAGTCACCTTGCAGAGGAAGATTCAACCTAGCAGAACAAAATTTGTGCTGCCAAGAGCAACTGGTATACACATTTTTTCTAACAAGTATCAACAAGTTCGGCTGAATAAATATTTGCTGAGCTTCCAGTAAACTCAGAGTTCTGTGGAAGCTCTGCAAACACTTTAAAATGAAAGTATATTTTCCTTGCCTCTTCTTAGGGCTACTTCAACAGGAAACAAAGCATAGAGAGCACACTGAGAACAAATTGAGTGAGTCAAGTTTGAAGAAGCTAGCACAAACCGTGTTTGATATACAGTTCCAAATGCATGTATCCCTATAAAGAAAAGGAAGTGAAACTGAAAATTCAAAGTGCTTCTGCAAACGAACACTTCAACCCTGAATAACGAAATTCGGGCAGCCAAGTGAAACCAGTATACTCATCTTTGCTGCCAAGTATCATCAAGATCGGGTGAAAAAATTTGCTGAGCTTCCAGTAAAATCAGAGTTCTGTGGAAGCTCTGCAAACACTTTAAAATGAAAGTATATTTTCCTTGCCTCTGCTTAGGTCTACTTCAACAGGAAACAAATCATAGAGAGTGCACTGAGAACTAACTGAGTGAGTCAAGCTTCATGCAGGTATTACAAACAGCGTTTGTGTTAGAGTTCCAAAAGCATGTATCCCTCTAGGGGAAAATGTAGTAAAACCTAACTAATCAAAGTCATCTTGCAAAGGAATGATTCAACCTAGCAGAACAAAATTTGTGCTGCCAAGAGCAACTGGTATGCACATTTTTTCTCCCAAGTATCAACAACTTCGGGTGAATAAATATTTGCTGAGCTTCCAGTAAACTCAAAGATCTGTGGAAGCTCTAAAAACACTTTAAAATGAAAGTATATTATCCTTGCCTCTGCTTACGGCTACTTCAACAGGAAACAAAGCATAGAGAGTGCACTGAGAACTAACTGAGTGAGTCAAGTTTCATGCAGCTAGTACGAACCGCGTTTGAGTTAGAGTTCCAAAAGCATGTATCCCTATAGGGGAAAATGTAGTAAAACCTAACAAATCAAAGTCTTCTTCCAAAGGAATGATTCAAACTAGCAGAACAAAATTTGTGCTACCAAGAGCAACTGGTATACCCATTTTTTCTACCAAGTATCAACAAGTTCAGTTAAATAAATATTTGCTGAGCTTCCAGTAAACTCAGAGTACTGTGGAAGCTCTGCAAACACTTTAAAATGAAAGTATATTTTCCTTGCCTCTGCTTAGGTCTACTTCAACAGGAAACAAATCATAGAGAGTGCACAGATAACTGACTGAGTGAGTCAAGTTTCATGCAGCTAGTACAAACCGCGTTTGAGTTAGAGTTCCAAAAGCATGTATCCCTATGGGAGAAAATGTAGTAAAACCTAACTAATCAAAATCACCTTGCAGAGGAATGATTCAACCTAGCAGAACAAAATTTGTGCTGGAAAGAGCATCTGGTATACACATTATTTCTACCAAGTATCAACAATTTCGGCTGAATAAATATTTGCTGAGCTTCCAGTAAACTCAGAGATCTGTGGAAGCTTTGCAAATGCTTTCAAATGAATGTGTATGTTCCTTGCCTCTGCTTAGAGCTACTACCACAGGGAACAAAGCATAGAGAGCACACCAAGAACTAATTGAGTGAGTCAAGTTTGAAGAAGCTAGCACAAACCGTGTTTGATATACAGTTCCAAATGCATGTATCAAAATAAGGGAAAAGGAAGTGAAACTGAAAATTCAAAGTGCTAATGCAAACGAACGCTTCAACCCTGAAGAACGCAATTCAGGCAGCCAAGTGTAACCAGTATAGTCATCTTTGCTGCCAAGTATCATCATGATCGGGTGAAAAAATTTTGCTGAGATTCCAGTAAACTCAGAGTTCTGTGGAAGCTCTGCAAACACTTTAAAATGAAAGTCTATTTTCCTGGCCTCTGCTTAGGGCTACTTCAACAGGAAACAAAGCATATAGAGTGCACTGAGAACTAACTGAGTGCGTCAAGTTTCATGCAGCTAGTACAAACCGCGTTTGAGTTAGAGTTCCAAAAGCATGTATCCCTATAGGGGAAAATGTAGTAAAACCTAACTAATCAAAGTCATCTTGCAAAGGAATCATTCAACTTAGCAGAACAAATTTGTACTGCGAGGAGCAACTGGTATACACATATTTTCTACCAAGTATCAACAAGTTTGCGTGAATAAATATTTGCTGAGATTCCAGTAAACGCAGAGTTCTGTGGAAGCTTTGCAAATGCTTTCAAATGAAAGTGTATGTTCCTTGCCTCTGCTTAGAGCTACTACCACAGGGAACAAAGCATAGAGAGCACACCGAGAACTAATTGAGTGAGTCAAGTTTGAAGAAGCTAGCACAAATCGTGTTTGATATACACTTCCAAATGCATGTATCCCTATAAGGGAAAAGGAAGTGAAACTGAAAATTCAAAGTGCTCCTGCAAAGGAACTCTTCAACCCTGAAGAACGAAATTAGGGCAGCCAAGTGAAACCAGTATACTAATCTTTGCTGCCAAGTATCATCAAGATCGGGTGAAAAAAATTTGCAGAGATTCCAGTAAACTCAGAGTTCTGAGGAAGCTCTTCAAACACTTTAAATTGAAAGTCTATTTTCTTTGCCTCTGCTTAGGGCTACTTCAACAGGAAACAAAGCATAGAGAGTGCACGGAGAACTAACTGAGAGAGTCAAGTTTCATGCAGCTAGTACAAACCGCGTTTGAGTTAGAGTTCCAAAAGCATGTATCCCTTGGGGGAAAATGTTGTAAAACCTAACTAATGAAAGTCATCTTGCAAAGGAATGGTTCAACTTAGCAGAACAAATTTGTGCTGCGAGGAGCAACTGGTATACACATATTTTCTACCAAGTATCAACAAGTTTGCGTGAATAAATATTTGCTGAAATTCCAGTAAATTCAGAGTTCTGTGGAAGCTTTGCAAATGTTTTCAAATGAAAGTGTATGTTCCTTGCCTCTGCTTAGAGCTACTACCACAGGGAACAAAGCATAGAGAGCACAACGAGAACTAATTGAGTGAGACAAGTTTGAAAAAGCTAGCACAAACGATGTTTGATATAGAGTTCCAAATGCATGTGTCCCTATAAGGGAAAAGGAAGTGAAAATGAAAATTCAAAGTGCTCCTGCAAAGGAACACTTCAATCCTGAAGAACGAAATTTGGGCAGCCATGTGAAACCAGTGTACTCATCTCTGCTGCCAAGTATCATCAAGATCAGGTGAAAAAAATTTGCAGAGATTCCAGTAAACTCAGAGTTCTGAGGAAGCTCTTCAAACACTTTAAAATGAAAGTCTATTTTCTTTGCCTCTGCTTAGGGCTACTTCAACAGGAAACAAAGCATAGAGAGTGCACTGAGTACTAACTGAGTGAGTCATGTTTCATGCAGCTAGTACAAACCGCGTTTGAGTTAGAGTTCCAAAGCATGTATCCCTATGTGGGAAAATGTAGTAAAACCTAACTAATCAAAGTCATCTTGCAAAGCAATGATTAAACCTAGCAGAACAAAATTTGTGCTGCCAAGAGCAACTGGTATACAGATTTTTTCTACAAAGTATCATCACGTTCGTGTGAATAAATATTTGCTGAGATTCCAGTAAACTCAGAGTTCTGTGGAAGCTTTGCAAATGCTTTCAAATGAAAGTGGATGTTCATTGCCTCTGCTTAGAGCTACTACCACAGGGAACAAAGCATAGAGAGCACACCAAGAACTAATTGAGTGAGTCAAGTTTGAAGAAGCTAGCACAAACCGTGTTTGATATACAGTTCCAAATGCATGTATCCCTATAAATGAAAAGGAAGTGAAACTGAAAATTCAAAGTGCTCCTGCAAACGAACGCTTCAACCCTGAGAACTAAATTCGGGCAGGGAAGTGAAACCAGTATACTCATCTTTGCTGCCAAGTATCATCAAGATCGAATGAATAAATTTTGCTGAGCTTCCAGTAAACTCAGATTTCTGTTTAAACTCTGCAAACACTTTAAAATGAAAGTCTATTTTCCTTGCCTCTGCTTAGGGCTACTTCAATAGGAAACAAAGCATAGAATGTGCACAGAGAACTAACTGAGTGAGTCAAGTTTCATGCAGCTAGTACAAACCGCGTTTGAGTTAGAGTTCCAAAAGCATGTAATCCTATGGGGGAAAATGTAGTAAAATGTAACTAATCAAAGTCATCTTGCAAAGGAATGATTCAACCTAGCAGAACAAAATTTGTGCTGCCAAGAGCAACTGGTATACACATTTTTTCTACCAAGTATCAACAAGTTCGCATGAATAAATATTTGCTGAGATTCCAGTAAACTCAGAGTTCTGTGGAAGCTTTGCAAATGCTTTCAAATGAAAGTGTAGGTTCCTTGCCTCTGCATAGAGCGACTACCACAGGGAACAAAGCATAGAGAGCACAGCGAGAACTAATTGAGTGAGTCAAGTTTGAAGAAGCTAGCACAAACCGTGTTTGATATACAGTTCCAAATGCATGAATCCCTATAAGGGAAAAGGAAGTGAAACTGAAAATTCAAAGTGCTCCTGCAAACGAACGCTTCAACCCTGAGAAACGAAATTCAGGCAGCCAAGTGAAACCAGTATACTCATCTTAGCTCCCAAGTATCATCAAGATCGGGTGAAAAATTTTGCTGAGATTCCAGTAAACTCAGAGTACTGTGGAAGCTTTGCAAATGCTTTCAAATGAAAGTGTATGTTCCTTGCCTCTGCTTATTGCTACTTCAACATTAAACAAAGCATAGAGAGTGCACTGAGAACTAACGGAGTGAGTCAAGTTTCATGTAGCTAGTACAAACCGCGTTTGAGTTAGAGTTCCAAAAGCATGTATCCCTTGGGGGAAAATGTTGTAAAACCTAACTAATCAAAGTCATCTTGCAAAGGAATCATTCAACTTAGCAGAACAAATTTGTGCTGCGAGGAGCAACTGGTATACACATATTTTCTACCAAGTATCAACAAGTTTGCGTGAATAAATATTTGCTGAGATTCCAGTAAACGCAGAGTTCTGTGGAAGCTTTGCAAATGCTTTCAAATGAAAGTGTATGTTCCTTGCCTCTGCTTAGAGCTACTACCACAGGGAAGAAAGCATAGAGAGCACACCGTGAACTAATTGAGTGAGTCAAGTTTGAAGAAGCTAGCATAAACCGTGTTTGATATACAGTTAAAAATGCATGTATCCCTATAAGGGAAAAGGAAGTGAAACTGAAAATTCAAAGTGCTAATGCAAACGAACACTTCAACCCTGAAGAACGAAATTCGGGCAGCCATGTGAAACCAGTACACTCATCTTTCCTGCCAAGTATCATCAAGATCCGGTGAAAAAAATTTGCTGAGATTCCAGTAAACTCAGAGTTGTGTGGAAGCTTTGCAAATGCTTTAAAATGAAAGTGTATGTTCCTTGCCTCTGCTTAGATCTACTACCACAGGGAACAAAGCATAGAGAGCACACCGAGAACTAATTGAGTGAGTCAAGTTGAAGAAGCTAGCACAAACCGTGTTTGATATACAGTTCCAAATGCATGTATCCCTATAAGGGAAAAGGAAGTGAAACTGAAAATTCATAGTGCTAATGCAAACGAACGCTTCAACCCTGAAGAAAGCAATTCGGGCAGCCAAGTGAAACCAGTATAGCCATTTTTGCTGCCAAGTATCATCAAGATCGGGTGACAAAATTTTGCTGAGATTCCAGTAAACTCAGAGTTCTCTGGAAGCTTTGCAAATGCTTTCAAATGAAAGTGTATGTTCCTTGCCTCTGCTTAGAGCTACTACCACAGGGAACAAAGCATAGAGAGCACACCGAGAACTAATTGAGTGAGTCAAGTTTGAAGAAGCTAGCACAAACCGTGTTTGATATACAGTTCCAAATGCATGTATCCCTATAAGGGAAAAGGCAGTGAAACTGAAAATTCAAACTGCTAATGCAAACGAAAGCTTCAACGCAGAAGAACGTAATTCGGGCAGCCAAGTGAAACCAGTATAGTCATCTTTGCTGCCAAGTATCATCAAGATCGGGTGAAAAAATTTTGCTGAGATTCCAGTAAACTCAGAGTTCTGTGGAAGCTTAGCAAATGCTTTCAAATTAAAGTGTATGTTCCTTGCCTCTGCTTAGAGCTACTACCACAGGGAACAAAGCATAGAGAGCACACCGAGAACTAATTGAGTGAGTCAAGTTTGAAGAAGCCAGCACAAACCGTGTTTGATATACAGTTCCAAATGCATGTATCCCTATAAGGGAAAAGGCAGCGAAACTGAAAATTCAAAGTGCTAATGCAAACGAACGCTTCAACGCTGAAGAACAAAATTCGGGCAGCCAAGTGAAACCAGTATAGTCATCTTTGCTGCCAAGTATCATCAAGATCGGGTGACAAAATTTTGCTGAGATTCCAGTAAACTCAGAGTTCTGTGGAAGCTTTGCAAATGCTTTCAAATGAAAGTGTATGTTCCTTGCCTCTGCTTAGAGCTACTGCCACAGTGAAAAAAGCATAGAGAGCACACCGAGAACTAATTGAGTGAGTCAAGTTTGAAGAAGCTAGCACAAACCGTGTTTGATATACAGTTCCAAATGCATGTATCCCTATAAGGGAAAAGGCAGTGAAACTGAAAATTCAAAGTGCTAATGCAAACGAACGCTTCAACGCTGAAGAACGAAATTCGGGCAGCCAAGTGAAACCAGTAGAGTTATCTTTGCTGCCAAGTATAATCAGGATCGGGTGAAAGAATTTTGCTGAGATTCCAGTAAACTCAGAGTTCTGTGGAAGCTTTGCAAATGCTTTCAACTGAAAGTGTATGTTCCTTGCCTCTGCTTAGAGCTACTACCACAGGGAACAAAGCGTAGGGAGCACACCGAGAACTAATTGAGTGAGTCAAGTTTGAAGAAGCTAGCACAAACCGTGTTTGATATACAGTTCCAAATGCATGTTTCCCTATAAGGGAAAAGGCAGTGAAACTGAAAATTCAAAGTGCTAATGCAAACGAACGCTTCAACGCTGAAGAACGAAATTCGGGCAGCCAAGTGAAACCAGTATAGTCATCTTTGCTGCCAAGTATCATCAGGATCGGGTGAAAAAATTTTGCTGAGATTCCAGTAAACTCAGAGTTCTGTGGAAGCTTTGCAAATGCTTTCAAATGAAAGTGTATGTTCCTTGCCTCTGCTTAGAGCTACTACCATAGGGAACAAAGCATAGAGAGCACACCGAGAACTAATTGAGTGAGTCAAGTTTGAAGAAGCTAGCACAAACCGTGTTTGATATACAGTTCCAAATGCATGTATACCTATAAGGGAAAGGGAGTGAAACTGAAAATTCAAAGTGCTAATGCAAACGAATGCTTCAACGCTGAAGAACGAAATTCGGGTAGCCAACTGAAACCAGTATAGTCATCTTTGCTGCCAAGTATCATCAGGATCGGGTGAAAAAATTTTGGTGAGATTCCAGTAAACTCAGAGTTCTGTGGAAGCTTTGCAAATGCATTCAAATGAAAGTGTATGTTCCTTGCCTCTGCTTAGAGCTACTACCACAGGGAACAAAGCATAGAGAGCACACCGAGAACTAATTGAGTGAGTCAAGTTTGAAGAAGCTAGCACAAACCGTGTTTGATATACAGTTCCAAATGCATGTATCCCTATAAGGGAAAAGGCAGTGAAACTGAAAATTCAAAGTGCTAATGCAAACGAACGCTTCAACCCTGAAGAACGAAATTCGGGCAGCCAAGTGAAACCAGTATAGTCATCTTTGCTGCCAAGTATCATCCAGATCGGGTGAAAACATTTTGCTGAGATTCCAGTAAACTCAGAGTTCTGTGGAAGCTTTGCAAATGCTTTCAAATGAAAGTGTATGTTCCTTGCCTCTGCTTAGAACTACTACCAGAGGGAACAAAGCATAGAGAGCACACCGAGAACTAATTGAGTGAGTCAAGTTTGAAGAAGCTAGCACAAACCGTGTTTGATATACAGTTCCAAATGCATGTATCCCTATAAGGGAAAAGGCAGTGAAACTGAAAATTCAAAGTGCTAATGCAAACGAACGCTTCAATGCTGAAGAACGAAATTCGGGCAGCCATGTGAAACCAGTATAGTCATCTTTGCTGCCAAGTATCCTCAAGATCGGGTGAAAACATTTTGCTGAGATTCCAGTAAACTCAGAGATCTGTGGAAGCTTTGCAAATGCTTTCAAATGAAAGTGTATGTTCCTTGCCTCTGCTTAGAGCTACTACCACAGGGAATAAAGCATAGAGAGCACACCGAGAACTAATTGAGTGAGTCAAGTTTGAAGAAGCTAGCACAAACCGTGTTTGATATACAGTTCCAAATGCATGAATCAGTAAAAGGGAAAAGGAAGTGAAACTGAAAATTCAAAGTGCTAATGCAAACGAACGTTTCAATGCTGAAGAACGAAATTCGGGCAGCCAAATGAAACCAGTATAGTCATCTTTGCTGCCAATTATCATCAAGATCGGGTGAAAAAATTTTGCTGAGATTCCAGTAAACTCAGAGTTCTGTGGAAGCTTTGCAAATGCTTTCCAATGAAAGTGTATGTTCCTTGCCTCTGCTTAGAGCTACTACCACACGGAACAAAGCATAGAGAGCACACCGAGAACTAATTGAGTGAGTCAAGTTTGAAGAAGCTAGCACAAACCGTGTTTGATATACAGTTCCAAATGCATGTATCCCTATAAGGGAAAAGGCAGTGAAACTGAAAATTCAAAGTGCTAATGCAAACGAACGCTTCAACCCTGAAGAACGAAATTCGGGCAGCCAAGTGAAACCAGTATAGTCATCTTTGCTGCCAAGTATCATTAAGATCGGGTGAAAACATTTTGCTGAGATTCCAGTAAACTCAGAGTTCTGTGGAAGCTTTGCAAATGCTTTCAAATGAAAGTGTATGTTCCTTGCCTCTGCTTAGAACTACTACCAGAGGGAACAAAGCATAGAGAGCACACCGAGAACTAATTGAGTGAGTCAAGTTTGAAGAAGCTAGCACAAACCGTGTTTGATATACAGTTCCAATGCATGTATCCCTATAAGGGAAAAGGCAGTGAAACTGAAAATTCAAAGTGCTAATGCAAACGAACGCTTCAATGCTGAAGAACGAATTTCGGGCAGCCAAGTGAAACCAGTATAGTCATCTTTGCTGCCAAGTATCATCAAGATCGGGTGAAAACATTTTGCTGATATTCCAGTAAACTCAGAGTTCTGTGCAAGCTTTGCAAACACTTTAAAGTCAAAGTATATTTTCCTGGCCTCTGCTTAGGGCTACTTCAACAGGAAACAAAGCACAGAGAGCGCACTGAGATCTAACTGTGTGAGTTAAGTTTCATGCAGCTAGTACAAACCGCGATTGAGTTAGAGTTCCAAAAGCATGTATCCCTATCGGGGAAAATGTAGTAAAACCTAACTAATCAAAGTCATCTTGCAAAGGAATGATTCAACCTAGCAGATCAAAATTTGTGCTGCCAAGAGCAACTGGTATAAGCATTTTTTCTACCAAATATCAAGAAGTTCGGGTGAATAAATATTTGCTGAGATTCCAGTAAACTCAGAGTTCTGTGGAAGCTTTGCAAATGCTTTCAAATGAAAGTGTATGTTCCTTGCCTCTGCTTAGAGCTACTACCACAGGGAACAAAGCATAGAGAGCACACCGAGAACTAATTGAGTGAGTCAAGTTTGAAGAAGCTAGCACAAACCGTGTTTGATATACAGTTCCAAATGCATGTATCCCTATAAGGGAAAAGGCAGTGAAACTGAAAATTCAAAGTGCTAATGCAAACGAACGCTTCAACCCTGAAGAACGAAATTCGGGCAGCCAAGTGAAACCAGTATAGTCATCTTTGCTGCCAAGTATCATCCAGATCGGGTGAAAACATTTTGCTGAGATTCCAGTAAACTCAGAGTTCTGTGGAAGCTTTGCAAATGCTTTCAAATGAAAGTGTATGTTCCTTGCCTCTGCTTAGAACTACTACCAGAGGGAACAAAGCATAGAGAGCACACCGAGAACTAATTGAGTGAGTCAAGTTTGAAGAAGCTAGCACAAACCGTGTTTGATATACAGTTCCAAATGCATGTATCCCTATAAGGGAAAAGGCAGTGAAACTGAAAATTCAAAGTGCTAATGCAAACGAACGCTTCAATGCTGAAGAACGAAATTCGGGCAGCCATGTGAAACCAGTATAGTCATCTTTGCTGCCAAGTATCCTCAAGATCGGGTGAAAACATTTTGCTGAGATTCCAGTAAACTCAGAGATCTGTGGAAGCTTTGCAAATGCTTTCAAATGAAAGTGTATGTTCCTTGCCTCTGCTTAGAGCTACTACCACAGGGAATAAAGCATAGAGAGCACACCGAGAACTAATTGAGTGAGTCAAGTTTGAAGAAGCTAGCACAAACCGTGTTTGATATACAGTTCCAAATGCATGAATCAGTAAAAGGGAAAAGGAAGTGAAACTGAAAATTCAAAGTGCTAATGCAAACGAACGTTTCAATGCTGAAGAACGAAATTCGGGCAGCCAAATGAAACCAGTATAGTCATCTTTGCTGCCAATTATCATCAAGATCGGGTGAAAAGATTTTGCTGAGATTCCAGTAAACTCAGAGTTCTGTGGAAGCTTTGCAAATGCTTTCCAATGAAAGTGTATGTTCCTTGCCTCTGCTTAGAGCTACTACCACACGGAACAAAGCATAGAGAGCACACCGAGAACTAATTGAGTGAGTCAAGTTTGAAGAAGCTAGCACAAACCGTGTTTGATATACAGTTCCAAATGCATGTATCCCTATAAGGGAAAAGGCAGTGAAACTGAAAATTCAAAGTGCTAATGCAAACGAACGCTTCAACCCTGAAGAACGAAATTCGGGCAGCCAAGTGAAACCAGTATAGTCATCTTTGCTGCCAAGTATCATCCAGATCGGGTGAAAACATTTTGCTGAGATTCCAGTAAACTCAGAGTTCTGTGGAAGCTTTGCAAATGCTTTCAAATGAAAGTGTATGTTCCTTGCCTCTGCTTAGAACTACTACCAGAGGGAACAAAGCATAGAGAGCACACCGAGAACTAATTGAGTGAGTCAAGTTTGAAGAAGCTAGCACAAACCGTGTTTGATATACAGTTCCAAATGCATGTATCCCTATAAGGGAAAAGGCAGTGAAACTGAAAATTCAAAGTGCTAATGCAAACGAACGCTTCAATGCTGAAGAACGAATTTCGGGCAGCCAAGTGAAACCAGTATAGTCATCTTTGCTGCCAAGTATCATCAAGATCGGGTGAAAACATTTTGCTGATATTCCAGTAAACTCAGAGTTCTGTGCAAGCTTTGCAAACACTTTAAAGTGAAAGTATATTTTCCTGGCCTCTGCTTAGGGCTACTTCAACAGGAAACAAAGCACAGAGAGCGCACTGAGATCTAACTGTGTGAGTTAAGTTTCATGCAGCTAGTACAAACCGCGATTGAGTTAGAGTTCCAAAAGCATGTATCCCTATCGGGGAAAATGTAGTAAAACCTAACTAATCAAAGTCATCTTGCAAAGGAATGATTCAACCTAGCAGATCAAAATTTGTGCTGCCAAGAGCAACTGGTATAAACATTTTTTCTACCAAATATCAACAAGTTCGGGTGAATAAATATTTGCTGAGATTCCAGTAAACTCAGAGTTCTGTGGAAGCTTTGCAAATGCTTTCAAATAAATGTGTATGTTCCTTGCCTCTGCTTAGAGCTACTACCACACGGAACAAAGCATAGAGTGCACACCGAGAACTAATTGAGTGAATCAAGCTTGAAGAAGCTAGCACAAACCGTGTTTGATATACAGTTCCAAATGCATGTATCCCTTTAAGGGAAAAGGCAGTGAAACTGAAAATTCAAAGTGCTAATGCAAACGAACGCTTCAACACTGAAGAAGGAAATTCGGGCAGCCAAGTGAAACCAGTATAGTCATCTTTGCTGCCAAGTATCATCAAGATCGGGTGAAAACATTTTGCTGAGATTCCAGTAAACTCAGAGTTCTGTGGAAGCTTTGCAAATGCTTTCAAATGAAAGTGTATGTTCCTTGCCTCTACTTAGAGCTAATACCACAGGGAACAAAGCATAGAGAGCACACCGAGAACTAATTGAGTGAGTCAAGTTTGAAGAAGCTAGCACAAACCGTGTTTGATATACAGTTCCAAATGCATGTATCCCTATAAGGGAAAAGGCAGTGAAACTGAAAATTCAAAGTGCTAATGCAAACGAACGCTTCAACGCTGAAGAACGAATTTCGGGCAGCCATGTGAAACCAGTATAGTCATCTTTGCTGCCAAGTATCCTCAAGATCGGGTGAAAAAATTTTGCTGAGATTCCAGTAAACTCAGAGTTCTGTGGAAGCATTGCAAATGCTTTCAAATGAAAGTGTATGTTCCTTGCCTCTGCTTAGAGCTACTACCACAGGGAACAAAGCATAGAGAGCACACCGAGAACTAATTGAGTGAGTCAAGTTTGAAGAAGCTAGCTCAAACCGTGTTTGATATACAGTTCCAAATGCATGTATCCCTGTAAGGGAAAAGGCAGTGAAACTGAAAATTCAAAGTGCTAATGCAAACGAACGCTTCAATGCTGAAGAACGAATTTCGGGCAGCCAAGTGAAACCATTATAGTCATCTTTGCTGCCAAGTATCATCAAGATCGGGTGACAAAATTTTGCTGAGATTACAGTAAACTCAGAGTTCTGTGGAAGCTTTGCAAATGCTTTCAAATGAAAGTGTATGTTCCTTGCCTCTGCTTAGAGCTACTACCAGAGGGAACAACGCATAGAGAGCACACCGAGCACTAATTGAGTGAGTCAAGTTTGAAGAAGCTAGCACAAACCGTGTTTGATATACAGTTCCAAATGCATGTATCCCTATAAGGGAAAAGGCAGTGAAACTGAAAATTCAAAGTGCTAATGCAAACGAACGCTTCAACGCTGAAGAACGAAATTCGGGCAGCCATGTGAAACCAGTATAGTCATCTTTGCTGCCAAGTATCATCAAGATCGGGTGAAAAAATTTTGCTGAGATTCCAGTAAACTCAGAGTTCTGTGGAAGCTTTGCAAATGCTTTCCAATGAAAGTGTATGTTCCTTGCCTCTGCTTAGAGCTACTACCACAGGGAACAAAGCATAGAGAGCACACCGAGAACTAATTGAGTGAGTCAAGTTTGAAGAAGCTAGCACAAACCGTGTTTGATATACAGTTCCAAATGCATGTATCCCTATAAGGGAAAAGGCAGTGAAACTGAAAATTCAAAGTGCTAATGCAAACGAACGCTTCAACCCTGAAGAACGAAATTCGGGCAGCCAAGTGAAACCAGTATAGTCATCTTTGCTGCCAAGTATCATCCAGATCGGGTGAAAACATTTTGCTGAGATTCCAGTAAACTCAGAGTTCTGTGGAAGCTTTGCAAATGCTTTCAAATGAAAGTGTATGTTCCTTGCCGCTGCTTAGAACTACTACCAGAGGGAACAAAGCATAGAGAGCACACCGAGAACTAATTGAGTGAGTCAAGTTTGAAGAAGCTAGCACAAACCGTGTTTGATATACAGTTCCAAATGCATGTATCCCTATAAGGGAAAAGGCAGTGAAACTGAAAATTCAAAGTGCTAATGCAAACGAACGCTTCAATGCTGAAGAACGAAATTCGGGCAGCCATGTGAAACCAGTATAGTCATCTTTGCTGCCAAGTATCCTCAAGATCGGGTGAAAACATTTTGCTGAGATTCCAGTAAACTCAGAGATCTGTGGAAGCTTTGCAAATGCTTTCAAATGAAAGTGTATGTTCCTTGCCTCTGCTTAGAGCTACTACCACAGGGAATAAAGCATAGAGAGCACACCGAGAACTAATTGAGTGAGTCAAGTTTGAAGAAGCTAGCACAAACCGTGTTTGATATACAGTTCCAAATGCATGAATCAGTAAAAGGGAAAAGGAAGTGAAACTGAAAATTCAAAGTGCTAATGCAAACGAACGTTTCAATGCTGAAGAACGAAATTCGGGCAGCCAAATGAAACCAGTATAGTCATCTTTGCTGCCAATTATCATCAAGATCGGGTGAAAAAATTTTGCTGAGATTCCAGTAAACTCAGAGTTCTGTGGAAGCTTTGCAAATGCTTTCAAATGAAAGTGTATGTTCCTTGCCTCTGCTTAGAGCTACTACCACACGGAACAAAGCATAGAGAGCACACCGAGAACTAATTGAGTGAGTCAAGTTTGAAGAAGCTAGCACAAACCGTGTTTGATATACAGTTCCAAATGCATGTATCCCTGTAAGGGAAAAGGCAGTGAAACTGAAAATTCAAAGTGCTAATGCAAACGAACGCTTCAACGCTGAAGAACGAATTTCGGGCAGCCATGTGAAACCAGTATAGTCATCTTTGCTGCCAAGTATCCTCAAGATCGGGTGAAAAAATTTTGCTGAGATTCCAGTAAACTCAGAGTTCTGTGGAAGCTTTGCAAATGCTTTCAAATGAAAGTGTATGTTCCTTGCCTCTGCTTAGAGCTACTACCACAGGGAATAAAGCATAGAGAGCACACCGAGAACTAATTGAGTGAGTCAAGTTTGAAGAAGCTAGCACAAACCGTGTTTGATATACAGTTCCAAATGCATGAATCAGTAAAAGGGAAAAGGAAGTGAAACTGAAAATTCAAAGTGCTAATGCAAACGAACGTTTCAATGCTGAAGAACGAAATTCGGGCAGCCAAATGAAACCAGTATAGTCATCTTTGCTGCCAATTATCATCAAGATCGGGTGAAAAAATTTTGCTGAGATTCCAGTAAACTCAGAGTTCTGTGGAAGCTTTGCAAATGCTTTCCAATGAAAGTGTATGTTCCTTGCCTCTGCTTAGAGCAACTACCACACGGAACAAAGCATAGAGAGCACACCGAGAACTAATTGAGTGAGTCAAGTTTGAAGAAGCTAGCACAAACCATGTTTGATATACAGTTCCAAATGCATGTATCCCTATAAGGGAAAAGGCAGTGAAACTGAAAATTCAAAGTGCTAATGCAAACGAACGCTTCAACCCTGAAGAACGAAATTCGGGCAGCCAAGTGAAACCAGTATAGTCATCTTTGCTGCCAAGTATCATCCAGATCGGGTGAAAACATTTTGCTGAGATTCCAGTAAACTCAGAGTTCTGTGGAAGCTTTGCAAATGCTTTCAAATGAAAGTGTATGTTCCTTGCCTCTGCTTAGAACTACTACCAGAGGGAACAAAGCATAGAGAGCACACCGAGAACTAATTGAGTGAGTCAAGTTTGAAGAAGCTAGCACAAACCGGGTTTGATATACAGTTCCAAATGCATGTATCCCTATAAGGGAAAAGGCAGTGAAACTGAAAATTCAAAGTGCTAATGCAAACGAACGCTTCAACGCTGAAGAACGAAATTCGGGCAGCCATGTGAAACCAGTATAGTCATCTTTGCTGCCAAGTATCATCAAGATCGGGTGAAAAAATTTTGCTGAGATTCCAGTAAACTCAGAGTTCTGTGGAAGCTTTGCAAATGCTTTCCAATGAAAGTGTATGTTCCTTGCCTCTGCTTAGAGCTACTACCACAGGGAACAAAGCATAGAGAGCACACCGAGAACTAATTGAGTGAGTCAAGTTTGAAGAAGCTAGCACAAACCGTGTTTGATATACAGTTCCAAATGCATGTATCCCTATAAGGGAAAAGGCAGTGAAACTGAAAATTCAAAGTGCTAATGCAAACGAACGCTTCAACCCTGAAGAACGAAATTCGGGCAGCCAAGTGAAACCAGTATAGTCATCTTTGCTGCCAAGTATCATCCAGATCGGGTGAAAACATTTTGCTGAGATTCCAGTAAACTCAGAGTTCTGTGGAAGCTTTGCAAATGCTTTCAAATGAAAGTGTATGTTCCTTGCCGCTGCTTAGAACTACTACCAGAGGGAACAAAGCATAGAGAGCACACCGAGAACTAATTGAGTGAGTCAAGTTTGAAGAAGCTAGCACAAACCGTGTTTGATATACAGTTCCAAATGCATGTATCCCTATAAGGGAAAAGGCAGTGAAACTGAAAATTCAAAGTGCTAATGCAAACGAACGCTTCAATGCTGAAGAACGAAATTCGGGCAGCCATGTGAAACCAGTATAGTCATCTTTGCTGCCAAGTATCCTCAAGATCGGGTGAAAACATTTTGCTGAGATTCCAGTAAACTCAGAGATCTGTGGAAGCTTTGCAAATGCTTTCAAATGAAAGTGTATGTTCCTTGCCTCTGCTTAGAGCTACTACCACAGGGAATAAAGCATAGAGAGCACACCGAGAACTAATTGAGTGAGTCAAGTTTGAAGAAGCTAGCACAAACCGTGTTTGATATACAGTTCCAAATGCATGAATCAGTAAAAGGGAAAAGGAAGTGAAACTGAAAATTCAAAGTGCTAATGCAAACGAACGTTTCAATGCTGAAGAACGAAATTCGGGCAGCCAAATGAAACCAGTATAGTCATCTTTGCTGCCAATTATCATCAAGATCGGGTGAAAAAATTTTGCTGAGATTCCAGTAAACTCAGAGTTCTGTGGAAGCTTTGCAAATGCTTTCAAATGAAAGTTTATGTTCCTTGCCTCTGCTTAGAGCTACTACCACACGGAACAAAGCATAGAGAGCACACCGAGAACTAATTGAGTGAGTCAAGTTTGAAGAAGCTAGCACAAACCGTGTTTGATATACAGTTCCAAATGCATGTATCCCTGTAAGGGAAAAGGCAGTGAAACTGAAAATTCAAAGTGCTAATGCAAACGAACGCTTCAACGCTGAAGAACGAATTTCGGGCAGCCATGTGAAACCAGTATAGTCATCTTTGCTGCCAAGTATCCTCAAGATCGGGTGAAAAAATTTTGCTGAGATTCCAGTAAACTCAGAGTTCTGTGGAAGCTTTGCAAATGCTTTCAAATGAAAGTGTATGTTCCTTGCCTCTGCTTAGAGCTACTACCACAGGGAATAAAGCATAGAGAGCACACCGAGAACTAATTGAGTGAGTCAAGTTTGAAGAAGCTAGCACAAACCGTGTTTGATATACAGTTCCAAATGCATGAATCAGTAAAAGGGAAAAGGAAGTGAAACTGAAAATTCAAAGTGCTAATGCAAACGAACGTTTCAATGCTGAAGAACGAAATTCGGGCAGCCAAATGAAACCAGTATAGTCATCTTTGCTGCCAATTATCATCAAGATCGGGTGAAAAAATTTTGCTGAGATTCCAGTAAACTCAGAGTTCTGTGGAAGCTTTGCAAATGCTTTCCAATGAAAGTGTATGTTCCTTGCCTCTGCTTAGAGCAACTACCACACGGAACAAAGCATAGAGAGCACACCGAGAACTAATTGAGTGAGTCAAGTTTGAAGAAGCTAGCACAAACCATGTTTGATATACAGTTCCAAATGCATGTATCCCTATAAGGGAAAAGGCAGTGAAACTGAAAATTCAAAGTGCTAATGCAAACGAACGCTTCAACCCTGAAGAACGAAATTCGGGCAGCCAAGTGAAACCAGTATAGTCATCTTTGCTGCCAAGTATCATCCAGATCGGGTGAAAACATTTTGCTGAGATTCCAGTAAACTCAGAGTTCTGTGGAAGCTTTGCAAATGCTTTCAAATGAAAGTGTATGTTCCTTGCCTCTGCTTAGAACTACTACCAGAGGGAACAAAGCATAGAGAGCACACCGAGAACTAATTGAGTGAGTCAAGTTTGAAGAAGCTAGCACAAACCGGGTTTGATATACAGTTCCAAATGCATGTATCCCTATAAGGGAAAAGGCAGTGAAACTGAAAATTCAAAGTGCTAATGCAAACGAACGCTTCAATGCTGAAGAACGAATTTCGGGCAGCCAAGTGAAACCAGTATAGTCATCTTTGCTGCCAAGTATCATCAAGATCGGGTGAAAACATTTTGCTGATATTCCAGTAAACTCAGAGTTCTGTGCAAGCTTTGCAAACACTTTAAAGTGAAAGTATATTTTCCTGGCCTCTGCTTAGGGCTACTTCAACAGGAAACAAAGCACAGAGAGCGCACTGAGATCTAACTGTGTGAGTTAAGTTTCATGCAGCTAGTACAAACCGCGATTGAGTTAGAGTTCCAAAAGCATGTATCCCTATCGGGGAAAATGTAGTAAAACCTAACTAATCAAAGTCATCTTGCAAAGGAATGATTCAACCTAGCAGATCAAAATTTGTGCTGCCAAGAGCAACTGGTATAAACATTTTTTCTACCAAATATCAACAAGTTCGGGTGAATAAATATTTGCTGAGATTCCAGTAAACTCAGAGTTCTGTGGAAGCTTTGCAAATGCTTTCAAATAAATGTGTATGTTCCTTGCCTCTGCTTAGAGCTACTACCACACGGAACAAAGCATAGAGTGCACACCGAGAACTAATTGAGTGAATCAAGCTTGAAGAAGCTAGCACAAACCGTGTTTGATATACAGTTCCAAATGCATGTATCCCTTTAAGGGAAAAGGCAGTGAAACTGAAAATTCAAAGTGCTAATGCAAACGAACGCTTCAACACTGAAGAAGGAAATTCGGGCAGCCAAGTGAAACCAGTATAGTCATCTTTGCTGCCAAGTATCATCAAGATCGGGTGAAAACATTTTGCTGAGATTCCAGTAAACTCAGAGTTCTGTGGAAGCTTTGCAAATGCTTTCAAATGAAAGCGTATGTTCCTTGCCTCTACTTAGAGCTAATACCACAGGGAACAAAGCATAGAGAGCACACCGAGAACTAATTGAGTGAGTCAAGTTTGAAGAAGCTAGCACAAACCGTGTTTGATATACAGTTCCAAATGCATGTATCCCTATAAGGGAAAAGGCAGTGAAACTGAAAATTCAAAGTGCTAATGCAAACGAACGCTTCAACGCTGAAGAACGAATTTCGGGCAGCCATGTGAAACCAGTATAGTCATCTTTGCTGCCAAGTATCCTCAAGATCGGGTGAAAAAATTTTGCTGAGATTCCAGTAAACTCAGAGTTCTGTGGAAGCATTGCAAATGCTTTCAAATGAAAGTGTATGTTCCTTGCCTCTGCTTAGAGCTACTACCACAGGGAACAAAGCATAGAGAGCACACCGAGAACTAATTGAGTGAGTCAAGTTTGAAGAAGCTAGCTCAAACCGTGTTAGATATACAGTTCCAAATGCATGTATCCCTGTAAGGGAAAAGGCAGTGAAACTGAAAATTCAAAGTGCTAATGCAAACGAACGCTTCAATGCTGAAGAACGAATTTCGGGCAGCCAAGTGAAACCAGTATAGTCATCTTTGCTGCCAAGTATCATCAAGATCGGGTGAAAAAATTTTGCTGAGATTCCAGTAAACTCAGAGTTCTGTGGAAGCTTTGCAAATGCTTTCCAATGAAAGTGTATGTTCCTTGCCTCTGCTTAGAGCTACTACCACAGGGAACAAAGCATAGAGAGCACACCGAGAACTAATTGAGTGAGTCAAGTTTGAAGAAGCTAGCACAAACCGTGTTTGATATACAGTTCCAAATGCATGTATCCCTATAAGGGAAAAGGCAGTGAAACTGAAAATTCAAAGTGCTAATGCAAACGAACGCTTCTTCCCTGAAGAACGAAATTCGGGCAGCCAAGTGAAACCAGTATAGTCATCTTTGCTGCCAAGTATCATCCAGATCGGGTGAAAACATTTTGCTGAGATTCCAGTAAACTCAGAGTTCTGTGGAAGCTTTGCAAATGCTTGCAAATGAAAGTGTATGTTCCTTGCCTCTACTTAGAGCAAATACCACAGGGAACAAAGCATAGAGAGCACACCGAGAACTAATTGAGTGAGTCAAGTTTGAAGAAGCTAGCACAAACCGTGTTTGATATACAGTTCCAAATGCATGTATCCCTGTAAGGGAAAAGGCAGTGAAACTGAAAATTCAAAGTGCTAATGCAAACGAACGCTTCAACGCTGAAGAACGAATTTCGGGCAGCCATGTGAAACCAGTATAGTCATCTTTGCTGCCAAGTATCCTCAAGATCGGGTGAAAAAATTTTGCTGAGATTCCAGTAAACTCAGAGTTCTGTGGAAGCATTGCAAATGCTTTCAAATGAAAGTGTATGTTCCTTGCCTCTGCTTAGAGCTACTACCACAGGGAACAAAGCATAGAGAGCACACCGAGAACTAATTGAGTGAGTCAAGTTTGAAGAAGCTAGCTCAAACCGTGTTTGATATACAGTTCCAAATGCATGTATCCCTGTAAGGGAAAAGGCAGTGAAACTGAAAATTCAAAGTGCTAATGCAAACGAACGCTTCAATGCTGAAGAACGAATTTCGGGCAGCCAAGTGAAACCATTATAGTCATCTTTGCTGCCAAGTATCATCAAGATCGGGTGACAAAATTTTGCTGAGATTACAGTAAACTCAGAGTTCTGTGGAAGCTTTGCAAATGCTTTCAAATGAAAGTGTATGTTCCTTGCCTCTGCTTAGAGCTACTACCAGAGGGAACAACGCATAGAGAGCACACAGAGCACTAATTGAGTGAGTCAAGTTTGAAGAAGCTAGCACAAACCGTGTTTGATATACAGTTCCAAATGCATGTATCCCTATAAGGGAAAAGGCAGTGAAACTGAAAATTCAAAGTGCTAATGCAAACGAACGCTTCAACGCTGAAGAACGAAATTCGGGCAGCCATGTGAAACCAGTATAGTCATCTTTGCTGCCAAGTATCATCAAGATCGGGTGAAAAAATTTTGCTGAGATTCCAGTAAACTCAGAGTTCTGTGGAAGCTTTGCAAATGCTTTCCAATGAAAGTGTATGTTCCTTGCCTCTGCTTAGAGCTACTACCACAGGGAACAAAGCATAGAGAGCACACCGAGAACTAATTGAGTGAGTCAAGTTTGAAGAAGCTAGCACAAACCGTGTTTGATATACAGTTCCAAATGCATGTATCCCTATAAGGGAAAAGGCAGTGAAACTGAAAATTCAAAGTGCTAATGCAAACGAACGCTTCAACCCTGAAGAACGAAATTCGGGCAGCCAAGTGAAACCAGTATAGTCATCTTTGCTGCCAAGTATCATCCAGATCGGGTGAAAACATTTTGCTGAGATTCCAGTACACTCAGAGTTCTGTGGAAGCTTTGCAAATGCTTTCAAATGAAAGTGTATGTTCCTTGCCGCTGCTTAGAACTACTACCAGAGGGAACAAAGCATAGAGAGCACACCGAGAACTAATTGAGTGAGTCAAGTTTGAAGAAGCTAGCACAAACCGGGTTTGATATACAGTTCCAAATGCATGTATCCCTATAAGGGAAAAGGCAGTGAAACTGAAAATTCAAAGTGCTAATGCAAACGAACGCTTCAATGCTGAAGAACGAATTTCGGGCAGCCAAGTGAAACCAGTATAGTCATCTTTGCTGCCAAGTATCATCAAGATCGGGTGAAAACATTTTGCTGATATTCCAGTAAACTCAGAGTTCTGTGCAAGCTTTGCAAACACTTTAAAGTGAAAGTATATTTTCCTGGCCTCTGCTTAGGGCTACTTCAACAGGAAACAAAGCACAGAGAGCGCACTGAGATCTAACTGTGTGAGTTAAGTTTCATGCAGCTAGTACAAACCGCGATTGAGTTAGAGTTCCAAAAGCATGTATCCCTATCGGGGAAAATGTAGTAAAACCTAACTAATCAAAGTCATCTTGCAAAGGAATGATTCAACCTAGCAGATCAAAATTTGTGCTGCCAAGAGCAACTGGTATAAACATTTTTTCTACCAAATATCAACAAGTTCGGGTGAATAAATATTTGCTGAGATTCCAGTAAACTCAGAGTTCTGTGGA